>NC_056746.1:971149588-971259588 GCF_019279795.1 Protopterus annectens
GTATTTTATGACTTTGTGTCTGTCTGTATGTAAGACACTATAGTCAGTGGGTATAGCAGTTTCATTGATCAGTGCTACTTTTGTTTTCTTTTCCTGGACTACTATCTCTGTTTTCTCACACCTAGATTTGAACTGCTATTAATGGCTGATCACATGTGATATAAACTTCGTCATTTTCCATAATGCTTTGTGGCTCATGTTTTCAATGCTTCTCAGCTACTTCAGTATTGTAATGTTTGCACAATCCCCACTGCAACAATCTTGGTGCATTATTATGCCTTTCAGCATACAGGCTTTCTGCAATTTGTGTATCACACACAGCAACAAGATGTGCGACAGTTTCCAATTCTGATTTACAAAACATGCATTTTTCTGTTTCTCTGACATGTTCAATGGATTTTGTAAATCAGCATGTGTGTAGTCCACTATCCTGGACCACTAATATTAACTTTTTGTCTTTTGGTTTAAATTCATCTCTCCTTAACCGTTCCTGTGTTAAATCCTGATCCACATGAGGTTGTTCCAGGAGTTTTCTGTACTTGCAGCTATATTTATTTATTTTCCACATTTCTTACCTTCTCTTCTGATCCTTCACCTTATATTCTTTCTTTTGTTTTTTGGCACATTTAGTTGCTGCCTGATTTTTATCTATTTCTGGTTTGATTTCTATTCCTGCTTGACACCAATATACTTCTGCTAAACTGAGTAAGAAGGACATCTTAGACTTGTTCTCCTCATGTTTTAAAACTTTCTCCATGTTTGGATCTTGTGAGGCCAGAAAATATGTATGCAGCACTACGACTGCAGATCTACACATGTAATTGATTTCGAGGAGGCACATACCTCCTTCAGAATGGGGAATATATAATCTTGGTACACACTGATTTTTATAAATCATTTGATAAGCATGAAGCATTTTTTTCATGTTTTCCCATCCAATTGATCCAATACCTTTTGGGGCCATACAATCACCCCAAAATTGTAAGTTAGAACAGGAAGAGCAAATTGTTTTATAGATTGGACTTTGTTCCTTGATGTCAGAGCTGTTAACAGTATTCGTTTTAGTTTTCTAAAATAGTCCTTATTAAGTTTTGTTTGCATTTGTTCATATTTTATTGTTGACCCTTCATCAATTCCCAAATATTTATACATTCCCTCTTGTTCAAGTTCTTTTATATCACATTCTTGTCCCAAACTGATGTTTTCTTGGTGCTGCAGCTTTCCTGCTTTAAAGATTGCTTTTGCACATTTATCAAGACCAAATAACATTTTGATATCATCTGAGAAAGTTTTGACTGCTTGCAGTTGTGCTTTCAGTTCCTCATCTGGTGAACTATACAGTTTTAAATCATCTACAAAGAGAAGATGAGAAGTCTTTACACTTTTTTGTTTTCTGCGAGCCAAATTGTAGCCATGACCTCATCTATTACGTAGACAGCTTAGTGGGTTAAGGGCAAGACAAATGAGCAGAGGTGACAAAGAGTCACTCTGGAATCCCCATTGAATATATATCCCTGATTTGTCTTTTTTCATGGCTTAGCTGCAAAGTGGTTTGCCATTGTTTCATGGTCACTATAATGTAACTAGTCAATGTAGTGTGTATCTTATACATTTGTTAGCACTGTTTTATCCATGAATGTAGGATACTGTCAAATGCTTTTTTTTTTTTTTTTGGTAGTCTATCCATGCCATAATTAGATTCTTTTCCTTTTTACATTTCTCCATTATGACTTTATTTAACAACAAATGATCCTTTGTTCCATATGACTTTCTTTTGTTATCCTTTTGTTCTATTGCTATGACTGAGTTTTCTTATAAATGACTATAAACTCTGTCAGGATCAAATCCTGTGTATAGATTATATATCACTGGTAGGCAAATTATGGTCTGTAGTCTTTAGGATATCTTGCAGGTTCACTTTTAAGAACAAGTATAATTTTTCCTGTTGTTAACCAGGTTGACATCTGCTCGGGGTGCACATATAAATAGTTCTTTCTTATGGCTAAATTTTCATGTTGTAAAGTTATTAATACCTGTAGCCAGAAATTAGGTACTGCATCTGGGCCTGGATTTTTCCAGTTAGAAACTTTTCTTAATTTTGTTTCAATTTCTGTGGCTGTTATTTCATCCTATTTCATATCTTGTACATTTGAACTTCTTAATCTTTATTTTACTTCTTCTATCCATTCAGTATTTTTGTTATGTTCTACAAGATCTTCATAGATATTTCTCCAAAATCTATTTTTATTTTTTTGTGATTTTTCTATTCCTTCGCCTTGTTTCACAGTTATTTATAAAACTCTTTTGAGTCATCAATAAATTGCTTATTTTGTACTTTCCTTTATATTTATCTGCATATTTTCTAAGTTTTTCTGCCTGTGCAGATATCTTTAGTTTATTATTGGCAATAATGCATGATAGATTCTGGACTGTTCTGCAGCAGCAGCAGTGGTGCAGCAGTTAGCGTTGCCACCTCACAGTAAGAGGCTCTCCGGTTCGATCTTCATCTGGGGTGCCTTCCATGCAGAGTCTGCATGTCCTCCCTGTGGTCGTGTGGGTTTCCTCTGGGTGCTCCAGCTTCCTCCCACATCCCAAAGACATGCTGTAGGTGGACTGGACACTCCAAATAGACGCTAGGCATGAGTTCATGTGTATGTGTGTGTGTGTGTGTGTGTGTGTGTGTGTGTGTGTGTGTGTGTGTGTGTGTGTGTGTGTGTGTGCCTTCTGTGGAAGGTTGGGCGCCGGGATGGCAATTAACTTAACAGTCCAATTTCTATTAGTTCTATTTCAAAAATAAAAGCAGAATTTTATATGTAAGCATTTTGTAGCATTTTTAAGTAGTTATTTGTATTTATGTATGAGTTCACTTTTTGTATAGAGGAAGTGATGTCATTTTATGTGATTAAGACAATGTATAAAAGGTGAAGTTTTTGTTACAATGGTATTCTGATGAAGTTTCTATTGTGAGATGAAAACGCTCAATCAATAAATCGGTTGTGGATCTTACTGGCTTCTATCTGGCTTTTTATATCGGTTTGTGGTTGGTATGTGCTTTTCATATAATTTTGGAATTAATAAATAAGAATAAAGGTAACCTGCACACTCTTGACCCAATACCCAGTTTGGATTCATCAAGAGCTGATCCTGCCTACTTAACCTGGTTGACTTCTACAAAAATGTTGCTGAAGTAATGGATGAGGGCAAAACAGCTGATACTGCATAAGTAGATCTTACAAAGATGATAATCAGGTATTGCAGATATCAGCCCCAGCTAAATGTCAATCCCTATGTAACTCATTGGATAGCAAATTGTCTCACAAATAGAACACAGAAAGTGAGGGTGGGTGATGCTACCTCATTCAAAAGGACTATCACTAGCAGTCTCCCACATATCCTTTGGCAAGAATGACTCCCCTTGTAACTATCACATTGATATTATATGACAACTATGAATTGTCCTTTGATCACCATATATCTACTGTTGTAAGGAAGTCCTTTTTTCTTTAGACAGCTTATATCTAAAGGCACTGCATCCGAGTCCATTGATGTAATCGTTCCACTGTCAATTGTTGAATATAATGCCTCTTTGGTATATATGTATCCAAACACTTGTCACATCTGGAACAACCACTACTCTTTCTCACAAAAATAGTCAAAGGCCTAAATCATAAAAACTATGCAAGCTATCTCAAAGCATTGTCTTTTTTCTCGTTATCATACAGGCTACTGAAAGGCAACCTCTGCCTTGCATATAGAGTCTCAACAGATTCCATTCTCTCAGACCTATTACGCATTCATAAGTCCAGTGGTATAAATACCTGCTCAATGGATCTCAATCTGTTTTGCAAAATAAATAGAACATGTTGGAGGGGTGGATAGGTATCACAGAGAATAGCACTTCTAAGAAAACAACTTCCACTCCACATAAAACAAAATACTTCTCATCAATTTGGATAACTGGAGGGATAACCTCAAATTTACACCAGCTTTACCACCCCTGCCTCTCTTAGATAGGGGAAACATGCAACTGTCCCAAACATCCTTGTTTATCTCATCTCTTGGTTATTCATTTGCTAAATATAAGGGCTAAAAACTAATATAGAAATGTAAGGCTGGGTTTCTTAAGATCCTCACAGATCAATAGCCTAGTTAGTACGTATGAACCTACAAACAATATCGGTCTATCTATCTGTACCACAGCCAAGGGCGCCCGCAGGCAGGTGCAAGGGGGTGCACTTGCACCCCCCTGGAATCGGCAATCGGCTGAATACAGCATTTCAAACAAAGTTTTTCTGACTACAGCTGAATACAGCATTTCAAACAAAGTTTTTCTGACTACAGCAAAGTTTTTCTTTTGTGCGTTCTTCTTTAAGAAGAAGCGGGAACTTAGACAGGGTATTCGAGCGGGAACGGAACTCAGATGGAGAGAGTGTGTGTGTGTGTGTGTGTGTGTGTGTGTGTGTGTGTGTGTGTGTGTGTGTGTGTGTGTGTGTGTGTAATGCCCCAGGTGTACATGGTGGTGGGTAGAGAATAAGGCTTGAACCCTGTACCTTGGGCCCAAGTGGCAAGAGCCTGAATTCCCTACCCACCACCATTTGTAAAAATATTGTAGGATTTTCCCTCATACCTTTTCTGTTCCTCATAAAATCTGTGGTTTCTGCATTTGTGTCCTTGTTGCCTGATATTCTTGGCTGTCTGGAGTGTTTCTCCCTGGGCCTCTGCTAAAAAAATTAGCTTTTTTTTTCAAAGTCAGACTTTCCTGGTTAATAAATGTAAATATTGGACTTCTTTTCTTCAGAAAGTGTATGGTGTTGCCTGATATTCTTGGCTGTCTGGAGTGTTTCTCCCTGGGCCTCTGCTAAAAAAATTAGCTTTTTTTTTTTTCAAAGTCAGACTTTCCTGGTTAATAAATGTAAATATTGGACTTCTTTTCTTCAGAAAGTGTATGGTAACAAAAGCAAGCTTTTATTCTAGCAATTTTCTAAGTGTACAAGATGGATATTTGAAATGTATCCCTGTGTTTGGGACTGTATTCCCCCCATTATTGGCTTCATCCAGGTTTTGTGCTAGGGTTGAGAGTTATGGTAAGAATTGAATTCACTGAATATGTTTGCGGGCTGTATTCACCCAGTGTTGACTTTGTTCAGGTATTTATTGGCTTTATCCAGGTATTTATTGGCTTCATCCAGGTTTTTTGCTAATGTTGAGAGATATGGTAAGAACTGATTTCACTGAAAATGTTTGGGGGCTATATTCTCTCATTACTGGCTTTGTCCGGGTGTTATTTGCTAAGAGGTTGAGAGCTATGGTGAGAACTGAATTCACTGAATGTTTGGTGGTTGTAGTCACCCATTATTGGCTTTGTTCAGGTCTTTTGTGCTAAGAGGTTGACAGCTGTGCTATGGTGAGAACTGAATTCACTAAATGGTAAAGTTTCAGTCTTCCTCTTTCACAAAACTGATTTGGCGTAGTGGTATGTTGCTTTGACTTTTGCACGGGGTCCCTGGGTTCAAGACGTGGCAGTGAAATGTATGGTGGTAATGCAGCATTTTATTCTAGCAACTTTCAAACATTATACAAGCAATGTTTAAAATGTGTCCCTGTTGTTTGGCCTTTTGCCCCCCCCCTCCCCCAATAAATTTCGGCTTTTTCCAGATTTCTTGTGCTGCAAAGTTCAGAGATACAGCTGAGTGTCGAGTAGATTTTACAAGGAGCTGAGAGCTGCAGGGAGCAAAAGTTTAGTGCTGATTATGTTTAGTCTGCTTACATTAATAGCACAACAGATAGTGTACTTGCTTTAGATGCTGAAGGCTGTGGATTCTACTCCCGCAGTAGGTAAATGCATTGCTGATGCTGTATTGTGTTGTAAAGGGGGTGGATGCTGCAGTCCTTTTGGCAAAGATACCTAGTAACTATGAACCTGTTAACAGTTTGCTATCCATTCTCTATTGCGGTATTACTAGCTTTTCATTTTACTGCATGCAACAAAGGCAATTTATTCTTCAAGGGTAACGGGCACTTTATTTGTAGATTAAATAATGACCAGTGTTTGCTAGCAGCAACCTCTATTAGTTACAAATTTCTTCAATGTGGATTTTACTACAGAGATTGTGTATATTTTTTACTGATACTGGTGGACTTGAGTAGACGTTATGATGGAAATGTTCTGAATTGGGCAATTTTGTCATTGGTGGATGCTTTTTGTTTCTTTGTTTACTGGAAAAATTTTCAAAACAATAAATTTAAAATGCCCTTTAACAACTGTACTGTATTGTACAAGGAATATAATGTAATACAGTCAGGAAGGTGTATCAAAGAGCATGTGTATGTTATGTTCGAGGGGCCTATGATTTTGAAGACAGCCCAGAGTTAATATTTGCAATTGGCAAAATGTATTTTCTCTGAAAGTGGGTTTCGTGCTGTTTCAATGCATGTGAGTTTCAAGGGCAGAGAAGTATTAATGTTAGTCTATTTTCATTGAGACTGCATTGCTTTAACAGATGTGTATTAGGGTTTGTGCTGTAAAATGCAAAATAAAACTTTCAAATGAAATCCTAAATCATCGCAGAAGTAAAGCAGTATGCACATTAGTGTTTATGGTAAATGGGGCAAAATAACCAAGGAATGGGACATTGGAATGGCTGCAGGGGAGGCTCCATTTGACCATGATTTTGTGAGGGGGTAGCAAACTCGACAGCCCGGTTGAACTATACCTCTCAGTTGTCCATATCTTTGCAGAATTAATAGATATTTGCTGCTTATTTTTGGTTTGTTTCTCAAAATTTGTGGTTTTCTAGCAAATCATTTAGGAATTAAGCCATTAAATGACAGACATTGAGTTTCAGATGTCATAATCTTCAGAAAAATGCATGCTAATGCAAGACTGTCTAAGTTTATACAAGAGCAATTTTTAGTAGTGTTTCTATGTTCCCCAATATATTTGGCCTTGTTCCGATTTCCTGCATTAAGAGGTTGAGAGGTACGTGCAAATCACTTTGTAGATTAGGAATATCCAAACATCTCAAGTGTCCCCAATTCTGGCTCAAAATGTTGCTCTCCCCTAATAATGCCTCCTCCAAAATGGCAATTTTGGAAGAAAATGTGGAGGGTTTACAAATATAACTGTAATGATCAGTTGTAGATTACCTTTATTTCAGAAATGCATGTGGATGCTCTTATTTTGTTAGCTGCTTCAAGTTAACTGTTAATATTAAAAAGGTGTCCCTTTTTGACAGGTATTTTGCATCACATTTTGGTCTGTTTTTCATAAAATTGTGGTTTCTGGCAAATTAGTGGCAAGTCATTAAAGACTGAAGTTAGAAAATAATGGCAGACATTTGAGTTTCAGATTTTATACCCTTGAGAAAATTTGTACTAATGCAAGATTTACCTGTTCTATTAAGTTAATAAGAGCAATATTTAAAAATTGGCCTTATTTTTGGGCCTGTGTCCCACTTCTAGTTCTATGTATGGCTTTGTCCAGATTTCTTGCTCTGAAGTTGAGAGGTAGGAGTGTCAGAGCCTTCAAATTATGACATACTTATTGCACCCCAGCCCCCATTGTAGTGGCTCGGGATGTGTCCAAGGAAGGCAAGAAGCAGTTATGCAGTAAGTGTGCAGAGTATTCCCCCATCCAAGGTAGATCACAAATATGACCGTGGCTTTTCATCTGTCCTTGATTTTGCAAAATGTTCTGGTTTTCTATCAGATTTTTATACTGTTGATTTATGCTTCTTATTATTCAGGAACTGCATGCTATCAGTGTCCTGTTGCTCTGTTTAAGTAGCCATGGTTTAATGAACATCAGGTAAGCTTGTCGGAGATTGTAAGATGCAAGTAAGCTTTAGTAAGCTTGTCGGACATTGTAAGATGCAAGTAAGCTTTAGTAAGCATATTGTTAAAGAACTGCTAGCATTGAAAGCCTTTTCGTTGTTGCCATGCAGAGAATATTTGCATAGCTAGATAATGTATAAGCCTTGGGTATTGAAATGCATATGACAGTATTTGTAATAAAAGGACAGGATTACAGTATTTTCAGAAGCTCATTACATTTTATTGGAGACCAGTGTCTTATAGCAGTGTCTGTGTGTTAGTACACTTGTAGTTGGGTGGCTTTAATGGTATATGGTAAATAAGCATTGCTACCTTACTTAAAGCTAAGCCCTGCAACAACTAGCTCCACAATGAAGTCAAAACACAATAGCTCTGGTGGGTAAATGTACTCTGTAGTAATTATGTAAAGGCAAATGTTTGAAATGACTACAGCTTATGTGCAAACACAATAGGTAGTGATGAAACAATGCTCTGCTAAAAATGCTTTAATGCTCCACATTGCTGAGCTGCAATCACTAGCTACCAGGATTTCACCCACTTCAGATCAAGCACGGTGCCGTTCAGTGCAACCTTCCCAGAACTAATTCAAGTCTGACCAGAATTATTTGGTGTGTGTATGAGGGAGGTAGCATACCCCTCAGCTGTCCAGATTTTTGCCCCATATTCCTCTTAAAAAGGATTGAAGTTGCTAAATAATGAGACTGCATACTAACACAAATCCTGTTACTCTTGCAATTTTCTGAGAGCCATATTTATAATTTGTCCCTATTTATTTTAGGCTTTGTCAAGATTTCTTGCACTAAGGGTGAAGCCTTGAGGGGTGTGGTATCTTTGTAAGAGAGAGAGAAAGTGAAATGCCCAAGTTAGAGTTAGCAGGTGGAATTTTCAAGTGCATTTTCAAGGAACTGTGAGTTTTAAGGGAAGCGAAGTTCACTGCTGCTCATGCCAAGTCTATTTACAATGTGCAACCATTTTGTTTAGCAAATGGTATCTCTATTGTGGTATAAAGTTTTAAAGCTATGTTAGTAGCACCACAAGTAGAATACTTGCATCTTAATGTAAAGGCTTGAGGTTCTATTCCTACAGCATATACATTTGTATGCTGCAGTCCTCAGGATGTCCTCCTTTGGATGAGATGCCTAATAACTATGAACCTGTTTTTCAGCTTGTCATCCATTTTCTATTGCAATATACCAGCTTACCATTTTTTAATTTAACCTAGGCAATTTATTCTTTGACGGCAGCAGGCACTGAATTTGTAGATGAAACACTGAAATATACAAGTGTTGCTGTCTAATACAACGGATATAATTCAATTATATATTATAATTAATACAATCAGGTAAATCAAATAACTTTTGCATGGCCCTAACGGTGTGCAAGGAGCCTATCGCTTGAAAACAGTTCAAAGGTAAATAACCTGCCACTGGCCAGATGCATTTTCTTTGAATGTGGGTTTCAATGCCGTTTCATTGAATGTGAGTTTCAAAAGTAGAGAAGCTTCAATGCCAAGTCTGTTTTCATTGCAAGACTATTGCTTTGTTTAGGTTTAGTAAATGTCTCAGTGTTTGGGCTATAATGTTTGAAATAAAAGTTGTAAATTTAAATCCAACTGCCTGTAATCATTGTAGAACTAAAGCATAACACAGTATACACACAGATTTGAACAGTGTCTTCAGTAAATGGGGAGAAATAGCCAAGTAATGGGACACTGGAATGGCTGTGTGGGCAGGGCTTGGGTGGGTGGACTTGGGCGGGGCTGTGTTGGCAGGGGGCGGGGTGAGCTATGTGGGTGGGGCTCTGGGTTTGCACCCCCCTGCAAAAAATCCTGCGGGCTCCCTTGACCACAGCCCTGCAATCTCAACTCCAGCAATAATTCTCTAATCTTTGCCAGTGGATGTAACAAAATAAACTCCAAATTAACCCGCAAAATATAGTGGTTTTCCATCTCCTCACAGAGATTCTTAACTTCTTGTCCTTACTTTTTCAGATAATAAGAGCCATATTATTCCATTTGTAACTGAGTACAAATACTTAGGCCTTACCTTTGATGCTGCATTAAACTTTATAGCCCACACTGATAATATCATTAATAATGCTCTCTCACAGCTAAAACTCTGCCATTAGATATCACATCTAGTAGCTCCTACAGTCTGTAAAGCACTGGCCAAGAATGTCCTTCTCCCTAAGCTGGAGTACTTGCTTCATGTACTTTCTTTACACTCTGCTTATTATACTTAAAGACTTAAAGCCACTAAGAATAATATTGCCAGGTTTTCCCTACTTGCTGACACCCATGTCATCATCATCATCATCCCCTTTTTTCCCATTTACATGGGGTCGGGGTATCGTATTAACTGTCGCCAACTCTCTCGATTCAGTGCCACTCTCCTGCCTTCTTCAACACTCATGCCTGATTGTCGCAGATCTTCTTTCACACAATCCATCCACCTCTTTGCTGGATGCCCTCGCTTCCTCTTACATTCTTCCTGTCTGTCCCAAATCTCCCTCACCAGATTGTCTTCTGCTTTTCTACACATGTGCCCATACCATCATAATCTGTTTTCTTTGATCTTTTCTGCAATTGGAGCTACTTTGGTTTCTGCTCTTATGTCCTCATTTCTTCATCTGTCCCACAGTGTGCATCCTACCACCTTTCTCAGGCACTTCATTTCCATCACCTCTAGCTTCTTCAACTGTTCTGCCTTTACTGCCCAGGTTTCTGTACTATACAGTAGTACTGGTCACACCTCTGTCTTGTACACATTACTTTTCAGCTTCTTTGGCATTCTTCTGTCATATACTACACCTGATACTCTATGCCAGTTGGCTGCAGCCCCTCTGATTCTAGCTTTGACCTCTTCATTCAGACTACCCTTCTCCTCAACCACCCCTCCCAGATACTTGAAACTGTTTACCTGTTCCACTATTGTCCCATCTATCTCTATTCTCAGCTTCTTCTGATTTCCCCAATCTCCTGCCATTACCACTGTCTTATCTGTGCTTAGTTTCATCCCATGTGCCTTCAGATTTGCATTCCATTCTCCTATCCTTTGCTGAAGTTCTAGATCAGAGTCTGCCTGTACTGCCACATCGTCTGCATACAGCAGCTTTGTTGCTCTGACCCCTCCATCCTGTTTGCTGATGTAGTCCATTACCAGTATGAACAGCAGTGAGCTCAGAGCTGAACCATGGTGTACACCCACTCCCACTGGGAACCCCTCAGTGAGGCCAAACACTGTTCGTACTTGAGTCACTGGGTCCTTGTACATAGCCTGTACTAATTCTACCAATGTTTCTGGGACTTCAAACCACCGCAGTACTGCCCAGATCAGCTTTCTTGGGACCTTGTCATATGCTTTCTCCAAGTCTAGGAAAGCCCAGTTTGGCTCTCTCCTCTTCTCTAGTTTCTTCCCAAGTATCTGTCTCAATGCAAACATCGGGTCAATTGTGCTGCATCCTAATCTGAATCTGAACTGTTCATCTCCCATCTTACATTCTACTATTCTGCGTATCCGTTTATCAATCACCCTCTCCAGAACTTTCATGCAATGTGGTAGGGGTTTGATGCCTCTGTACTGTCCACAGTTGTGGATGTCCCCTTTGTTCTTGTACACTGGAATGAGTATGCTTATTCTCCAGTCATCTGGAATACGCCTTTCTCTCCACACTGCAATTAGTACCCTCAGGAGCCATTTCTCCCCTAGCTCACCCAGCATCTTTATCATATCTGATGTGACCTCATCTGAGCCTGCTGCTTTCCCTCACTTCATTTTCCTTAGTGCTGCTCTTACTTCTTCTAAGCTGGGCTCCTCTTCTACTCTCATTGTAGGCTGTTTCTGGGGCAGTAGAGCTTCTCTGGGGTTTTCTTCATTCAGAAGCTGCTGAAAATACTCCTTCCATCTGCCTTTGATGTCCTGTGGGCTGGTAAGCAGGTTGTTGCTGGAATCCCTTATGAAGGGTGTCTGACTATCTTCTTTATCTTTCTGTCTTTGCCTTGCAACCTGGTATAGTTTCTTTGTGCCCCTTACTGAGTCACTTTCCAGAAGCTGATAGAGTGCCTCTGATGCCCTATTCTTTGCTATTGCAACTTCTTTCTTAGTTTCTTTGTTAGCCAACCAGTAGTCCTTCCTAGCTTGGTCAGTCTTTTCAATCTCCCACTTCTTCCTGCACTCCTTCTTTCTTTTGATTACTTCCTGCACTTCTGCACTCCACCACCAGCTTTCCTTATGTACCTTATTTCCATACCTGGCTCGGCCACATATCTTTTCACCCATGTACACCACTGCAAAGTTTTAAATCACTAAATTGTCTGCCAGCTACTGGAAGGTCCACTTATTTTCTGTTAACCTTACTATATCAAATTCTAAATGATGGCTATTATCTCCCTTTGAAAAGAAAAATTTTAATCATGGAACAGTCCTACTCTGTAAGGGATTCTCAGGATAACTTAATGTCACTCAACCATCTCCCATTTAAAACAGTCATTGGTGAAACAGCCTTTTCATGAACAGGCCATGCTCTCTGGAACAAACTAGGCATCAAAACACTCTTACTATGTTTAAGAAATCCATTTCTAAGCACATCTTCAAGTTCTCTCTGAACCACACGCTTCAGGGACCTAAGCCTTGTCACCACAATAAACAGAACATGCTGGAGGGATAGATTCCTGTCGCAGAGACTTCCCATACTCAGAACAAACTACTCATTCATGTCAAGCAAAGCTCCTCATTGGCCCTCTTTAAGAAAAACCTTGACGACTGGATGGGAAATAGAAAATTCACCCCGGGGATCACTTCTGCGGCACTGCTTGACAGGGGCACAGGAAAATAATTTTCTTGGGTGGCGAAAGCCAGGGAACATTTTTGGCTAGGCTTATATAGGCCCCGGGGCCAAAAGCCTAGTACCTACCTATTAACCTATGACCCTATAAGTTGCTTGCAAATGCTTTAGGATGATGGTTAAACCCTTTAAAAGCCGTAAAATTGTAAAAATGCTTACATCCTCTCAGCTGTTTTTGTTTGCTATTAAACTCTTTTTACTCCTGTGTTCTCTTCATATTCTCTAGGCCTATCTCTAAAGTCTTTATTTTTCTAACTCACTTCCATTTGAGCTTTTCTTTTCAAGGAAATACAATTTTATAGCATGTAAACTGTTAAAACCTAATGTAAACCTGCCACTCTATTAGAAATGCATAAAAATTGTATAGCATTCTACTTCATAAATATTATATAATAACAGTATTGTCTATAAAGTTTTCAGCTATGTATATCTAACAATCTATCACACTTGAAGTGCATGTGTGGTATTCATAGTCATTACATAAAACGTTAAGGCTATCCATGCTGTCTGTGAATGAGTACAGGCAAGCCGCCATTCATAAAGGCTACTTACTGTAACAAGGGAGCCTAAGCAAATTAAGTTATAATGAGATGTAAATGAGGAATGATGTAAAACAGTGTATGCTAATGATGCATTCTCTTTTTATTTGCAATTCATAGTGAAGTTTTACTGCTTTTTCATGCTGTCCACAGATGCTTTATATAAAGAGGAGTCTCGCCTACTCTGTCTACTTCGTAGTCTGTGAAGATGTTGTCACTTGCTGCTAACTTTGTTATTTCTTGTTGTGAGCTGCTTGTCTTGGCTGATCCAAAACTGCTTGCACCTAGTGGCGCTCACTGGCCAAGAAGGTGGAGATATAAGTAGAGAATAACCCATTATAATTTTGGCAATCAAAATATACTAGATAGGTTCAGAGTAGAAAGGAATGTTATAAAAGCCTCAGTCAGTTTGTATGTCCCCATAGGGGTACAGGAGGAGGACTTCCTATCCCCCTGGATAATAAGGTATGCATAGCTTTCATTATCCTTGCCATGGAGGCCTTCCAGGAACAGACTGGGGACACACTGGGTATCTCACTGGATTCTGCCTCAAGAATACTGCAGCATTTCTTGAATGTACTTTTGACACATGTGAATCATTACATCTTTTTCCCAGCATCACCTCTGGAGCAAGCCAGGACTATGTGTACCTTTTATCCGGAGGCATCTTTCTGTGAGGCATTTGGTGCAATAGACTGCACCCATGTTGCAATTAGGGCCTCTTCTGGTCTGAGTGGTATGGCAATAGAAAGGGCTACCATTCAATCAATTGCCAGGTAGTATGTGATACATGGGGGTACATCACCAAAGTCGCTGCCCAGCATCCTGGCAGTGCACCTGCTTCCCATATCTAGTACGCTAGTTCATTCTACCTCTCCTTCCTGCAAGGTAGGATACCAAGTAGTCATCTTGTTGGTAAGTGCAAAATGTTTTTTTTCTTTTTTTTAATTTTATTTAAATAGTTATTCATGGTAAAATGTATTACTGAATAATAAACCTATTTTTCTTTGTTTTCTTTGTTTTGTCTCACCTGTTTTCTAGATATCCACTGTCTGGAGCATGACACCAGTGAGAAATCTAAGTGGAGCTGTAGAAGCAAAATTTAATATTGCCCTTCTCAGACCATCATTGTTATTGAAAGGGTCTTTGGTCTCCTTTGGTCTCCTGAGGACTCACTTTAGGTGCCTGAATGAATCTGGAGGTGAACTTCTGGATGACCCAGCTGCTGCGTACAGGATGTTCACTGTATGTTGTATTCTGCACCAGATGATCATGCACTGGTCTAGTGGTGAAGTCGACCCCACTGCAGCTCCCAGTTCCAATCCTACTGTGACTAATGATGATCAGCTGACAGCAGGCAAAAAGGACCCCATGTGGCAGGCTGTCTCATGGTATATGGCTGTACAGGTAACGAGACAATACCTAGTCCAGAACTATGGACCATGACATTCAAGTTAGTGTTTCCTTTCTTGTAAAAACACATAGAGTATAATTGATGCATGCAGTGACATCTGTGCGCTATACTGTGTGATGCATAGTCTACTGCCACTGTTCACCATAGATTCCCTCTCATCTGTAAATAATTATTTATTTTTATTACAGAACAGTTACTGATATTATTGTTTGTAAAAGTCATGCCTGAGTGCTCACTGACACCTGGTCAGTAATGTCATAATGGATCATATAAGTAATAATCACATTTTAATGGTTTTATAAAATAAATTCTAGTGCGGTTGCTTACCTAAATACACATGTACTGAATGCCCTCATGTGGTTCCATTAGTAAAAAGTGTTAATACAGTGTTCAACATGCATTCATACCTTGCATTTGAATGAAAATGTATCATATCGTTTTTTATATTATGCAATGATTTCTCAGTTTGAGGTACTACACATCAGATTATTTTATTTTGTCATATACAATAATTTATGACCTCATAGACAAAAATATCTCATTTGTGCAGAGCTGAGGATGAAGTGGCAGCAGTGTTTGTTTACATGGCAGGATACTCATTTTAATCTGTAATTTTCCCACTGGTGTTTATCTGAAAACTTGTGTATTACTGCTTTTAAGTTGTGGGTAACTGCCAACTGCAATAGTATCAGTGCATAATGGTGTTAATCCCTCCAATTTTATGTTATGACATACATCGTATTTTCCACAGTTCAATGAGGTTTTAAGCAGTACCCTTACCAGAATGAAATGCTTACAGCTACAAAGTGCCCTAAGTTTACCCCATTCTTCATAAATACCATATTCCCCTTTGAGTTAAACATTCACCTGTATTTGTGAAAATCAAACTGTAAGTAACAAAAATGTCAGACTTGATTTATAGTCGGTCAAGACCAAATGTGCCATTCACATCTCCTAAAGAAATGCTAGATGATGGTGCAAGTGATTTTGAAGAGAGGCTGTCATGAGAGCTGGATGGTGAGTTGGTCTGATGTCATGACCTATTTATGCAATTAAACTGCAGACATTGATCTTGCAGTACTGCTGGACCATGACTGGAACCTCACATGAGAGGTTCTGCTATCTGTAGAGGAAAACTGATAAGGCATGCATGAAATCTGTTGTGCTTGTTCCCCCAAACCTAATTGCAGTACTTTGTTGAGAAGCACATATAGTCTCATGCGATCTGCCCCAATCTGTTCTGGCAGTACCCTGTCCTCTTTCCCTTCCAAGACTGACTCCTACTTGAATCTGGTAAGTCCTAACTAGTATATAAATGAAGGCATCCACAGAATGCCACCACACTATGCATCAGTGTGCTCATGGCATTGTCCCTACTGTGGAAATTCTCACATACCCTGGAGGACTCTGACCATTTCCATCTGACTCCCTGTGGCAGTGCTCTGAGCCCTAACAATGTCATGGAGCATTTGCTGCCTTATATGTTTCCTGGGGTAGCTGTGACAAATTCTTGTGACTGGCTCCCCTTTGCAAAGGTGGTACTGTGGATACTGTTACCTCTGAATGTCTCCCATCATCCTAAAAGTGTTTGTCTGGGTTTGGAATAACTGGTATAGAAGTGCATGGATTTTCTCCCTGTACAAGTGTAAATGTAATGTGAGCATGTGCCTGACTTTGTGATGCTCTGTCACTTCCAGCAGACTTACTAATATCAGCTTGAGCTGGTGATTGCTCAGGTGGATGTAAAATATCCCACCTATGAAAAAGAATAGGGGCCCTTTATTTGTATTCTATTTACAACTTATTTCCACAATATTAAATATTTATGTATTTACATATATCATCCCCAACGTTCACAATGAGGAAGAACCAACAATATGTTCTTTACTGGACCTGCACTCCTTCTACAACCACCATTTAATTATTTTTAGAATTGCTGGAAAAAAACATTTCCCATTAAACATAATTCACTGCCTTTCATTCCAAATAACCCATGAAACATAAAATATTATTTTATCTATTCTTAATTTTGTTCTTTTTTGTAATATTATTATAATATCCATATGCTGCCATATCTATTTTTATACCTTTATCTTTAATATTACCAAAGCAATTTTCTTCACACAATTTTTCCATAGTTTTTCTTACTATTTTACATGGTAGAAGCACATATTCTGCTGTTTCCTCTTCTCACAATATAAGCAAACTCTTTAGAGTAGGGGGTCTTTATTGATTATCACAGATCATATACATCATTTGCATTATTTACAATTATTTACGAGTCTCATATGCTTTAGTTATTCTCCCACCCTTTTTTTCCACAGCCAAAAATGTATCTTCTTCAAAATCTTTGATAATATCCATATTTTAAACTCCTTTATTTTTTCAATATTAATAATAAAAACTACATAGTCCACCACTTGCCTTAACTATTTGTATTGCCTAAACACAATTCCTTAACAGGACAGAAATGATCAAGACAAAGAATTTTCACTACAATCAGGCAAGCATTAATAGTAATATCAAAGCAGTTATACTTCTAAATCTGGCTATAATTCTTTTCCCACACTTCCTTTGAATGTATATTCCAATTATTTTTCTGCCATTTAACAGGAGATTCAATTATTGGAGTTGTTTCAAACAGAAATTGTGATTGTAATTCATCAGGGGCAGGTATTTGAGCTATCATTTCACCACCCCTCCTATGCCTACCTTAGCTCCATCCTGAATGTACCATTTCCATTTTACTGTACTAGCTTCCTGTGTATGTCCTATCCAGTGTGCCTTAGGTGAACTCATCACCCATTGCATAATGGGAATCTCAGGTCTCATATGCCCTGTGTTAATTTGTGCGGTGTCTACGAGAGCCCAATAACTTACTAGCATTTGTGTTTCAAAGGGAGTATACCTACTCCCTGCTTCATGTAACTTTCTAGTACAAAATCATAAAGGTACTTATTTTGCACCCTGTTTCTGCCATAAACTCCAGTTAGCATACTGGTCACATACTGATACATGCAATTCTACCTCTCCCTCCTGTATAGGCCATAAATCAAGGGCCTGTTGTATTGCTTGTTTAGCCCTTTCAGAGGCTTGTTGCTGTTCATCCTCCCAGTTAAATGCATACTTCTTCCTGGTAACTTTATACAAAGGAGAAAGGATTTGACTTAAGCACGGAATATGCTGTCTCCAGAACCCAAATAAGCCAATAAACTGCTGTGCCTCCCTTTTATTTTGTGGTGTGGGAAATTCAAAAATTTTCTGCAAAAAAAAATTGGCAGAATTTCTCTGTGTCCATTATGCCATTGAATACCTAAAATGTCACAGTTGAACCTGTCCCTGTATTTTAATGGGATTAATTTCCCACCCTTTTGATTTAATGTGTTCACTTACCTTTTGTAATTGTTCTTGCACTGTTTTTCATCTGTTCCCTGAATCAAAATATCATCTGTGAAATGAGATATTTGAATATCTTTTGGGACCTGTATCTCATCAAGATGTTCAGCTACTATTCAATGAAATATGGTGGGACTGTGCAAATAACCCTGAGGCAGCCTAGTAAAAGTATACTGTCTTCCTTGCCATGTAAATGCAAACTGATCATAGTTCTTCTCAGATATTGGTATGGTAAAGAAATAATTTGCTAAATCAACTACAGCATACCATATCCCCTCATGTTTCTGAATATTTTTAATCAATGTGATAGCATCAGGGACAGCGGCAGTCAATGGATGAATATATTTATTCAACAACTGGTAGTCTACTGTCATTCTCCATGAACCATCATTTCTTTTTACTGGCCAGATTAGGTTATTCCATGCTGTGGTGGTTGTTTTTAAAACACCTGCATTTAATACATCCTGGATAGTTTCTCCTGTCAACTTATATCCCCCAGGAATATGATACTGTTTCATACTCACTATTTGGTAGCTGGAGGCAATTCTACAGGTGGCATTTTGACATGTCCTACTGTTACTGATTTTACCGATGTCTATGGTTTAACTACAAACTGGTACTGGCAATCAGTAAGATTTAAAGTTAATCCCTTCAAAGTGTCAATTCCAATTATGCACTCAGGAATAGGTACTAGTAATACAGGATACTTTCTCTTTGGTAATTGACCCATATTTAATTCTAACCTTGTTTGTACTGCTTGAGTTTGTTTTCCACCCAGTCCTGTAATAGTAACTTGTTGCTCCTTAAATAAATTAGGATTTCCATAAATCAATGAGGCCTCCACTTCAGTATCTACCAAGGCTCAGACCCGCTGCTCATTTTTATTTCACCAATAAATTACTAAATCTATATAAGGTTGTGCATCTTTTCAGACCCAGCCACTAACTAGAGCTTGTCTGATGTCCTAATTAGACTGTACATCGATTGCACATGATAAATCAGGGTACACCTGTGATACAGGTGGGGCTGAAGAAGTCACTGGGGTACCTACATTTGTATCACCTTCATCTTTTCCCTGTAACACTTGCATTTCCTGTTTTCCATCATTCTTATTTTTGTTTTTTAAACTCTGTTTTTTTATACATCTCCCACACACTTGGTGTGTCAGCTCCATCAGTTTTTTTTTTCTTGAGCCCATCTTGTAATAGAGCAATAAACACCTTTCAGGAGACTTGATTATTAATGTTTTCTCTCCTCCCCTTACCTTCCCCACTGCCTCTGGGCCCCCAGTCTTCTAATTCTCCTAACTGTCTAATACATTCAAATACCTCTGAAATGGGGTTGCCAATTTGGTTAATCAATAGCGTCATCACTGCATGTTTGTATACTGACAGAGGAAGATTAATGATCTTATTTCGCATGGATACAGGAAGTACACATTGCATCAGTGCATTTGTTTCATTGATTCCTCTTTTATTCTCTGAATTGCACCCTTTAGAGTATACCAAGGTTTATCATTAGCAGGCTGTTCTGCTTCAGTAGGGTATTTCTCATTACTACAAGCTGCAACAGTATCATTGTTTTCTCTAAAGTGTTCTTGTATTGCTGGATCACAACTTAAAAGGCAGAATTTTTGAAAGTCACATCAATGTAGGTTAATTCTACAAGAACCAGATTCGTATAACCTAACTACCCGTGATATCAAGGCTTCCCCTGGTCTCTGCGATCCATTACGTCTCCTATCTTTTGTTGAGTGTAATCTTCCAAGGCATTTGTCAGCTGACCATTAGGGTTACCAGGAACAACCTGCAATTTTCTCCTAAGTATTGGTTTAGCTGTGAGATTATTGGGAACATTATCATCTTCACTGAAATCAGAATGATCCAATGGATCTGACAAAAACCAAATATCTCCAGCCCAGTGGTCTGGGTCCCAATCTACCCCAGCCTTAGCAATACTCATATGCACTTTTTTTTTGTTAATTTTACATCTTTTTCTATATTTGTGCTGTGACACTCTTACAGCAGCCTTTTTAGCTATGTGTTGATATGTATCTAACCTGTCAGCTAGTACCTTATTTTGACACTGTACCATTACTAGCTGATTTTGTAAATCACTTATTTGTTTTTGTAATTGTTTAATATGACCATTTTTGCAAACCTTTTCTTGATATTTCTTCCAGTAGGACAGAAGGATCCAGCCCCATCTGCATATCGCACTTAACTCTTTCTCTTTTTCTAGGGAAACCTTTTGCAAACATGTGAATACAGCTTCAGGCTCTGCATCTTTTAAACGCACTTCTCAATTTTCACTTAATCCTACCCCATGACACCACTCAGTGGCCAGCATTCCATAGGGAGCAGCTTCCCATCCTGGAATTTCTACATGCGATACACTTATTCTTTCTTTTAAACATCTTGAATCCTGTTGACTATGCCAAGGAAATGTATTGCTTAAATGCAATTTCTTAGCAGGACAGAAATCAAGTGAAAGAATTTTCACTACAACAAACAAAGCTTTATTAGACAATACACTGTTACACTTCTATATCAGACAAGCATTGATATTAATATCAAACCAGTTATACTTCTGTGTCAGGCAAGTAATTATAATATCAAAACAGCTGTACTTCTATGTCAGGCAAGCATTAATATTAATATCAAACCAGCTATACTTATATGTCAGGCAAGCATTAATATTAATATCAAACCAGTTATACTTATATGTCAGGCAAGCATTAATATTAATATCAAACCAGCTATACTTCTATGTCAGGCAAGCATTAATATTAATATCAAACCAGCTATACTTATATGTCAGGCAAGCATTAATATTAATATCAAACCGGTTATACTTATATGTCAGGCAAGCATTAATATTAATATCAAACCAGCTATAATTCTATGTCAGGCAAGCATTAATATTAATATCAAACCAGCTATACTTATATGTCAGGCAAGCATTAATATTAATATCAAACCAGTTATACTTATATGTCAGGCAAGCATTAATATTAATATCAAACAAGCTATACTTCTATGTCAGGCAAGCATTAATATTAATATCAAAGAATAAAAAAGTTAATACACCACCGATAAAGTAAGAGACTTCATCCTAGCCCACACTTCGACCAGGAAACCCCGTTGCAGTCAGGTAGGAGACTCTACTGGGAGTGTCCTGGGCAGTGCGTCAACTTCACAGGTGAGGCTTCTACCAACCGACAGAGAATCCTGTTTTTTGTACCCTAGCTGTTTAACAGTTTTCTTGGGAATTTAACTTTTAGGGATCAACAAAGACTTTTCAGAACAGACTAGAGATGTTGGCCACCCATCCCAGAATTTTCCAGTCAAGCCTGCCAACCTTTGTGACTGTAATTTCACTTTAGAAAAATATAAAAGAATTTAACCAAGTACCTTATCAGACTTCTAGAAATGTAAAAGAATGTAATAAACAGGTGTCTTTTAGTCACATATACTAGATGATAAACAATTTTTAAAATAGTTCTGTTTCATAGAAAAATAAAGAATAATTAAAATTAATCCTTTCACTCAGTTCCCTATACTGAGGCAGAAGTCAATCTCTCATTCACTCAAGATAAAAAAAACTTTAGTGTCACATTTGTATCACAATCTTTCAAGCATGACTGCACATAGCTGCTTCCTTCAGCAATATCTGAATATATACAAAGTAATACAAAGCCTGCTTCTTCCATGTAGTACTTTGTATGTACTTAAAGCCTAACTTTAGGTACTTTTTGCTTTTGTTGTAAGTGTGTTTGTTTTTAAAAACACCTTCACTTCTTCTTATTCATTGCAAATAACCTGTGCTTACCTTATTTGCTTATGCATGTAGCGCTGCTCTTTGCTGGTAGCCACAACATAGCTAAGACATCCTGAACTATGAATTCCCTTTAACTTAAGTTTAATTGCAATGTTTAATGCCCCTGAGCCCAGGTCATGGCTGAAAAGTGTATTTGGACCAGTCATCTTACCTAGTTACCAATTATTAAATTAAATATATATATATATATATATATATATATATATATATATATATATATATCATATGTGTACAATACTTGGTTTAATGCCCATTTGGCCAAATCCCAAATGACTGTAATCAAATGGTTGAAAGCCCATTTCATTTTACTGAAACCCTCTTTAATCAAATTCCAAATAATTGAAACAGTGAAAATCACCCATAGGAAATGTTTTCAAAAGAGCTTATTGTAGGGGGCATCTCTATAGCCCCATGACACCCCCCCCCCTTACTACACAGTAGTATAAGTGGACAGAAATGCGAAAATATTAGACATACAGAATGTCTGTCAGTGTACAAACAGAATCCACAGCAGTAATAATTATGAATAGGTAAAATCAATCACTGATAAGGCTTCTTCATATATTTCTACATATTCGACTTTTGCATTACAGAACTAGGTGCAGCTATGCCACATACAATGAAATGAAATTGACTTTCAATCAAATGTCACATATATATATATATATAGATAGATATCATGTAGATATCATATCATATATCATATATATCATATATACATACACACACACACACACACACATATATATATATATATGTTTATATATTTATATACATGTATATATATATATATATATATATATATATATATATATATATATATATATATAAAGTACTTAGCTATTGATAGGATCCATACATTTCATTAAAAGTTGCTTTACAGTGGCCGTATTATTTGGATAAAATCACCAGTGACACAGTTTATTGAATTATGATAATTTTGACATATGGTATTTCAGCTCTGGCATAGTTATGAGTTATTTCATTTTCTTTGTGGTTGTGCATCCATGAAGTTAGTATGTATGAGTTACCGAGCTGTGAGAGTAGAACCTCTATGCCAAGAAATGTGTGGGGCAGAGGCACCATGTAAAACATATTGTTTTAACTATGTATGAAATGTGCATGTACATAGGGATGACCTTATACATAGGGCAGCTAGGCAGCTGGGTTCATGGGCCAAGTCACCTTTCCAGCAGTCTGACTAAGACTTTCCCAGGGATGTTAATGCTCTCTCTACAACTGGAGCAGTTCTTCTTGTTCCCCTTTTGCTGATGTGGACCAGTACCTTAGTTTACCTGTCCAGGGTTGCTTTCCCAGCCTTCTGCACAACACTGAAAATACTTGTTAACCATGACACTTTCAACATTTCCAGTCATATCTCATCCAGTCTTGTAACTTTGTCACAGCAATAACAGCAAAACTGTTTGGTTGTTACAGTGGCATCATCTACAGAAGTGGATCTAATCTGACTCTTGCTTCTGGCGCTGCCTGAACTTGTTTGTAGCCACCTGAAAGTCATTCTGTGTGATCTTGTTAAATGTCTCCAACACCTGAGCCACTTCAGTAACTATGTAGCTACTGCCTTCCTGGTTTTAATATTTTTTAAATAAATAAAATCATTTGCAGCAAAAGTTATGCTATAGTCAAGAAAAGTTATTTGGATGCAGGGCAGTCCCAACAATCTGCTTTACATCAGATATCAGAGTATTGTTACTTGCTGACATTTTGTGTTTATTTGTGATCTGTATCAAGTCTGCTTGACAGGTGTAGGTCTGAGATTATTTCAAGTTGATAAAGAAAAGCACATGAAGTATGATTTAATAAAATGCTAGTACTTAAGACAAAATGACATTTTAACTAGTGAAACTGAAAAGACAAAGATGCAATTTGTAGTTCCCTGCTGTGGACATATACTGCTTCTGTATTAATCTAATTGGTACAGTCCAAATGTCACTGAAGATTATAAGATTGTTATTACATGATTAAATGAGTACTTATTTAACACTGATAAAAAATATTTATTGAGGCATATAACAAGTATATAATTCATGTGTGTGTGTGTGCGCACGCGTGTGTGTGTGCGTGTGTGTGTGTGTGTGTGCGCGCGTGCGTTTGTGCTGACTAATGTTTATACAACAAACATATTGCCACCAAATGACACCTTCCTCTTTACTAGGAACATGCTTGAGCTCTTCCTTTCACTTTCATTTCAATGATTACAGAACTAGTTCAGAACTTTGGTCTCCTGAGTAATATGCAGCCTATCATATGAGTAAAAGCAATACTTTTCAATGTGCAATTAGCAAAATCTTCAAAATGAAAGCTTTTCTGGTAACACTACTTTGAAAGTTGTGTTAAATGTACTTACATGCACTGTTGGCAGCAGTTGGCATGTTAGTTTTGTTGAACCCTGTCATTTTCACCTAAAGTTTTCCTTCTCTGTATTTACAGTGTAGCTGTTAGTTCTGTGTGGATAACATAATGGCACACAAGCTAGCTCATGTTGTACATTCTTTTAAATACTATGCTTTTGGTGTTGGTTTATACTTCGTGTTTCATGTTAAAGCAATGATAAATAAGAGGCTCTGTAGTGACAGTGGTAGTGAGAAATAATGAAGCAATACAGTTCTGGCTGCACAAACTAAGAGACCCCTCTAAAAGCTGCTGTCCCATCATGCACTGCTAACAAAGAACAAAGTAGAATGACTTAAGAAATTGCATTGATTTCCAGATTCGGAGCATTTCTTTAGTGAAATTTTGTACTTTTACTTGCTGTTGGAGCTCTCCGATCATTGATTAGTTTTCTAAAGGGGGGGGGGTGTCAAAAGAAGGGCATTTAGCATGTTCAGGTCTTTCGTCAAATTGCCAATTTTATTGTTTAAGGTAGAATTATATTTTTGGCAGATTTGATCATATTATTGTTAGTTTTTTAATGTCTTATTTCCTTCTGTTTGGTATGAGGCACTGTAATAACATATGTGTCTTTCTTGACAGAGCAGACTATTCATTTAGATGCAACACCTCACATGTAAAGATTTTATATTTGTAACTGTATTTGCTTTAGATAAAAGCAACTTAGCAGGACTGATTGCAGTTTAATTATTTCAGAAAAGTCAAACATTGTTTCTCATTATACGCAATTGAATGCATCCTTTATTCACACATTTTCACTGCTGGAAAACTATTCCTCTACTACAATACATCCCTTCCCATCTACTTATAACTCAGCTGTTTCATTTGTTTTAAACAACCTTTCTACACAAAATAAACAATGTGCAGTTTAGCTGAGAGCATTGTATCATGAAAGAATCAGAAAACACCAGACTTGGACTTCTTCTGTAGTAATCTAAGCTGCACTGCAACATTTCTCTCTTTATATTACATATGTTGCACTGGAACATTTCTCTCTTTACATTGCATATGCTGCACTGGAACATTTCTCTCTACATTACATATGCTGCACTGGAACATTTCTCTCTTTACATTATATATGCTGCACTGGAACATTTCTCTCTACATTACATATGCTGCACTGGAACATTTCTCTCTACATTACATATGCTGCACTGGAACATTTCTCTCTTTATATTACATATATTGCACTGGAACATTTCTCTCTTTACATTACATATGTTGCACTGGAACATTTCTCTCTACATTTACATATGTTGCACTGGAACATTTCTCTCTTTACATTACATATGTTTCACTGGAACATTTCTCTCTACATTACATATGCTGCACTGGAACATTTCTCTCTACATTACATAAGTTGCATTGGAACATCTCTCTCTTTACATTACATATGTTGCACTAGAACATTTCTCTCTTTACATTATATATGTTGCACTGGAACATTTCTCTCTTTACATTACGTATGCTGCACTGGAACATTTCTTTATTTACATTACATATGTTGCACTGGAACATTTCTCTCTTTACATTACATATGCTGCACTGGAACATTTCTCTCTTTACATTACATATCTTGCACTGGAACATTTCTCTCTTTACATTACATATGTTGCACTGGAACATTTCTCTCTTTACATTACATATGCTGCACTGGAACATTTCTCTCTTTACATTACATATGCTGCACTGGAACAGCTCTCTCTTTACATTACATATGTTGCACTGGAACATTTCTCTCTTTACATTACATATGCTGCACTGGAACATTTCTCTCTTTACGTTACATAAGCTGCACTGGAACATTTCTCTCTTTACATTACATAAGCTGCACTAGAACATTTCTCTGTTTACATTACAAATGCTGCACTGGAACATTTCTCTCTACATTACATATGCTGCACTGGAACATTTCTCTCTTTACATTACATAAGCTGCACTGGAACATTTCTCTCTTTACATTACATATGTTGCACTGGAACATCTCTCTCTTTACATTACATATGTTGCACTAGAACATTTCCCTGTTTACATTACATATGCTGCACTGGAACATTTCTCTCTTTACATTACATAAGCTGCACTGGAACATTTCTCTCTTAACATTATATAATCTGCACTGGAACATTTCTCTCTTTACATTACATAAGCTGCACTGGAACATTTCTCTCTTTACATTACATATGCTGCACTGGAACATTTCTCACTTTACATTACATATGCTGCACTGGAACATTTCTCTCTTTACATTTCATATGTTGCACTGGAACATTTCTCACTTTACATTACATGTATACAGCATGCTTTGAAGCAATACATTTTTGGTTGGTTTTTCATCATTTCTCATTTACCACACTAAGTTTTGTATGTACATAGCACTTTTGCATTTTTATGTCTATTTAACACGTCATTTCAAAATTGAAAATGGATCTTGTTTAACATTTTTTCTGCCTTCATCCACATCTTGATTGTCATTTAGTGAAGCATGTCTTGACTAAACCTCTGGGGCATATATTTAAGTTATCGTTATCATAAGGAGTAGTGCCAAAGGACTGAAAGTTGGAAAATATAGTTCTAATTCATAAAGGTGGACATATGGGTCAGTTTCAGAACTATTGTTGAATTAGTCTGATCGCTATTCTTTGAAAGTACTTTAAAATGTTTGTTAAGCTTGTTGATGACATCCAAAAATATTCCTCCACAAATGGCAATGCTCAGTGTGTGTTTTTTTTTGGGGGGGGGAGTCATCTCTAACATGCATAATAGATTTTTATGAGCCAGTGTCTGCTGAGCAAAATTATAGGATTACCCATCCTAGTAATACACTTACACCTAATTAAAGTCTTTGACTACTTGTCACATGATGTCATCATTAATAGCCCAATAACACTGGATGTTCACATATTTTCAATGAAGTGGACTACTTAGTGGTTAGCCAATTAGCTTAACAGGGTAACAATAATAATTCTTGGATAGGGGAGTTCCCCAAGGATCTGTATTGGGATCCATATTTTCATTTCCTCTTACATGTTGAAATTGTTGGTCTAAATATGCTTAAAACATTAAAGCTGGGGCTGTGGTCATATATACTCTGGCCTAATGAGTAAGAGTCTTGGAGTCAGCATATAGAAGTGTAAAGCTATCTGTATTGGCAGTTGTAACCAGGATATTCAAATAAAGCTTAACAATTCTACTCTTGAAGTGAGTAAAAAAAATAAGGGACCTTGAGGTCTAGATTCCCAGTAATTTGAGTTTCAAAGAAAATGCTATATTAGTCAATAGTAAATCAATGCAGATGCTTGTCCTGATATTCAAAACATTCTCCTTCAAGGACCCTACTATGTTTACCAGATCACTGTAAGACCTATGCAAGAATACAACTCAGGTTTCTGCTACTACTTGAAAACTGACTTAGAGATAGCTGAAGTGGTAACAATGAACATTTACAAAATGTAACCCAGCTTACAGAAATATCTTGGCTTCAGTATATAAAACTGAAGAGTATATGTTACTGTTATGTAACAGGGAGGTTATGTCTGGCCTATAGGACTTTGAACTTTGTGGTAGTAAAATTAATCCTGAGACTAAAAGAATGTACTTCCTCAAAAAAACACTAAAAATAATGGGCTCTTTTTTGAAATTTCACAATATATTCCATATCTTTGGAACTGTCCTTCACTTTAAATAACATGACCTTTGAATTATGACTCTGTACAATGTGGAAGCCTACAAGCATTGAAAGAAGAGCATTTTTATCAAAAGTGAAGAAAAAAAATTATTTTAACTTTGGATTGCATACTTGTACTGCACTTAAGGTCGTCTATCTAGCTATATATTTATTTCTGCATTTAGTGCAATTTTATTATGTGTTTTTTTTTTAACAAAAGTTGTTCACCTGTGATTTCAGCCTGGTCTGGTGCCATAGTCTTGTAGTTTGATTTACAGTAGTGGGAGCTGTGTATATTACTGCAGGATCTGTGCTCCAAACAGCTTTCATAAATAGCTGCTTCCATTTTTACCTCATTACTGCTAATAGTAACTGTGCTTGCACAGTCTGCCTGGTGTAGTGCCATAGCCTTAACAATTTAATTTGGAATAGTTGGAAAATTGTAATTTACTGCAGGATCTGTGCTCTACAACGCCTTTATCAATACCTATTTCACATTTCCTGCCTTTTTACCTCCTTTCAAATAAAAATAATTGTACTTGCATAAGTCTGCCTGGTCTGGTGGCATAGTCTTATAAGTTTCATTCTCAGAGGAAGTATTGTTATTTTGCTGCAGGACCTGTGCTAGATTACAGCCATTTTCATCTACTTATACTTGGGAAGCATTATTTTCTGTGTTAGTCCCTACACAAGCTTCACTTACTATTTTGAAACAATTGTTACTCCTCTTCCTGTTTCTTTTCTGTTTCCTAGACTTTGTCAATACAGATGCCCTGGAATAACTAATCAGAGTACCCACCAGGGAAAACAACATCTTTGATCTTGATCTTGTCCTCACTAATATGAGTGAATCATGCTTTGTCCCCCGGTGTAACATCCTTTCTTGTCAAGTCTGACCATAAAGCTGTCTCCTTTGTAATAAAGATAAAACCAGAGTCCCACCCAGACTCAGGTACCAACTTCCTACTTTTGAGTGATTCCATTGCTAGATTGAAATCCCTTACAAACCTGGAAAGTTCTACTGTTTATGCAGACGCACACACTGCCAACCTTTACCAACATGTACACAGTTTCACAAAAGTAATTGTATCGAAAGAAGAAAATGCAGAGCAAACCCTAAAAAGAAACTGTCCTTTAGAGTCACAGCATAAATAACATTTATAACAAAAGAAGGACAGGAACAGCCAAAAGTAAAAAGTGCATCACTCAACAAAATAAGAGTCTTCTTCTTTCGGCTTTTCCCAGTTAGGGGTCGCCACAGCAGATCACCTGTCCGCTCATGATTTGCAGTGGAGTTTTACAGTGTCGAGTTGCCAGCCCGGCGCCCAACCTTCCACAGAAGGCACACACACATGCACTCAAACCTAGGGCCAATTTAGAGTGTCCAATCCACTTGCAGCATGTCTTTGGGATGTGAGAGGAAACCGGAGCACCCGGAGGAAATCCACGCAACCACAGGGCGGAATAAAATAAGAGTCTAATAATCAAATTAGACAAGCAACTTAGGGACATAATAAAGACGACCAAGGCCAAATATGACAAAAAATAGCCTGCCATGCCAAAGATAACCATGAGGCCTTCTTCAGCAATATTCACCATGTCATGGGCAATGCACAGAAGTATGCTGAGCTAATAGTCAATTGTGCTACTGATATGGAGGCTGTGGATATAACAAACGTACTAACTGACAAATTCAGCTCAAACTTCAACCCTCCACCCCTGGTAATCTCATAAGACATATGAAGAAACCATAGAACCCCAGCTATAACACAAGACCAATCCCAGGAGGAGCACTGAAATGCCAAAAATATGGCTTCTATGGGCCCTAACACTATCCCATGATGCATCTTAAATAGCATGAAACAAGATATTTTTATGACTCTAACAACACTTTTCAACCTCAACCTCTAATCTGGCTTCATACCAAGTGAATGGAGGACAGCAACAGTTATATCGCTGCACAAGGGTGGGCCATCCACCAAACCAGGCATTTACTGTCCCATAAGTTTGCTGAGCCTTTTATGTATGGAAAGACTTAGCAGCCTCATAAACACTTCAGGCATCCACTGAAGTCTTAAGAACCCAGCTTCCTGGTGCATAGTGTTAATGTCCTAAGGCCAGATGGCTTGAGTTTAAGTAGCATCTTGAGCAATGGAGGAGGCAGGAAAGAGTGATCTCAGTCTGCCATTCCACCACCAACAAGCAAATCTTGCAGGTAAAGAAAGGCATAAGGACTACGGCACTTGGGCTTGGTAATAAGTCAGTAAAGGTAGCCTGCATTCACATATATGTTAAACCATGCACATATACACAAGTAGGGCACTTTAGCCCTCATGTGATGTGGCTGTCCATGGCAGCCACCCAAGGACAAGATCAGGGCCATTTTAAACATCATTGTGGCCTGTATCAGTAGATTCACATATGTCTTGGGCCCTGTGTTCAGGTCCATAAGCTATTGTGCAGCACAGACATCTGTACCCTTGCATTATTTACTTGTAAACCAACCTAGGAATCTAATTCCTTTTTTTAAAGACTTGTAATGTAGGTGATTTCCTAACAGGTCTAAAGGTAAGCACTAGGCTATTGTCCCTGATGGGACACTTTAAGTCTAGCCATTCTTCCTGTTTGTCATCCAGCTGTATTTTCCCACGGTCATTTACCTATCCTAACCATAGCTATATTTAAATACTTCTCCACTGCAGCAGATTATTTTGTTTGGGTCTAGCCTTCAGTGTTTTAGGGAACTGTACTGTAAGGTAGGGCATTTAAGGATGATCACTGTCCATTAGGAGGATAGGAGTCAGTCCTGGAGTAAATTTCCTATTTCCCATCCATTGGTCTAAATTATGCTTATATAAAGTCATGGAGGGACTTTGTTGTATGTATATAGTGGGTCTGTTCCATAGTAGTGGCATCCCCTGGGATATGTACCTGTGCCTCTATACTGCTCTGTTTATGTTGCAGAAGAGATTACAGTCTCTGGATCAGGTATGTCTAATACCATTTGGCTTGTGGATGTGCAGTAGGTCCATTATTGCTGGGTCTGTGGATGTGCAGTATAAGCCAGGTATAGGCTACTTCTTAGTAGTCTGCATGAGACCAAGTTCACTGACAGGACTTTCAGGCAGTTCATGCAGGCCAAGTGGCTTAGGCCCATTATTATTTTTGTAAAGAACCTTTGTAGACACTACAGCTGTTGTTAGTGTGTGTGTACTGTTACATACCAAAGGAGACATTGTACTCTATGATGGGCCTAATGAGAGCTTAGTGAAGTGGGACAATGACTTCTCTTTACCAATGTACTATCCCTTTATGTATAAACTGCACAGTACAGAAAGACTTCCTCACAACAGTGGTTGGTCAAAAGCTAGACCACTGTTAATGTAAGAGCTCATATCCCTGACTGCTGTGTCTACCTCAGGGGCATATTTTCAATGTGATAATTCCCATGGGTGGTCAGTTTTCCAAAGGATACAATAATGCACTTTTTTAACATTTAGTTTTAGTTCATGACTCTGACATCAGTTATTTGTTTGTGATAAGCCTTCCTGTAGAATCACTGAGTCCTGGGGGGATTCAGTGACTGTTTTCAGCTTCCATTTGCCCAGAGACTTGGTCAATTATAGGTACTTGACATTTCCTTTGACCTCTAAAAATTAGATGTTAAACTAGAGCGACCCTAGAAGAGAGCCATGTGGGATGTTACTAGTGATTAGTCTTTTCAGGGAAGTATGCCATCAGTCATGATTGAATGAATTGTTTGATATCCAGTTTGTATGTAACAAAAGTAACCCTAAGAGAGGTAGTAGATTACATAAGAGTATGTATTTAGCTGGATAAGCTTATCAATAATACCAGTATGCAGACTAGTGTCAAAAGTCTTCATTAGGCCTAAGTAGGAGGAGTGTACCAATTTGTCCTCACTCAGAGCATCTCTCACTTTTTCAGAAAAGCCTACCACGTTAGGTTTGGCCTAACAATTTAAGTATTCACCTCATATATATCTGCCCTTCACAAGGCCATACGATTGGGTCAAGGACTGCAAGCTGCCATTATTCTTATTTATGAATTCCATGACAATATGTTACATTAATTTTATGGAGAGGCACCACAGCAGTTATTCTCCAAGGTTCAAGTACATAACTAATGGACAGACTATAGCTGAGTAGATTTACAAAGGATTCTGCAAAAAAAAACACTTTCTGCTAGTAAGGAAATACTGTGCCATGTTGTCTGGGCACATAAGAGCAAGTGTCCTTGGTTTAGGAGAAAGCATTTATTACTTGTTTTAAGGTAATCATGGTTGAGAGTTACTGACAGGATGTTGTGGGGGAAGCTTGGAGGAGATAGGAGTTTGAGAAAAATGTGTTCATTATTATATTTATGATAGTCTTTGGGTCAGAGTGGGTGATGAAATTTGATATGAATTCGGTGCAGAACAGGGTACTATTTCTGAGACTTCTTACACAGTTAAGGAAGGTTTTATCGTTATCTTTGGAAGTGGTGCAATATTTAATTCATATTTACCTTTGTATGTCTTTATTCTTTGCCTAAGTTCTTTATTTACTCTCTTAAGTTTATTTTTGGAATGAGGGGGATCTGAGTTTACTTCTTAAGGTTGTGAGCTTTTTTCTTTTGTTCTATGGTTCATTGATGCAGGAGTTCCACAGGAGGGGGTTGATTCTAAACTTGGTATTGTATTTGTGGTGAATGGGAAGAGAATCCTTCATGCCAGAGTTTACATGGGGATAGAAATTGTTTGTATAAGCAGCTATATTAGTCATGGGGTTCTCATGGCTTCCAAAGATTTTAAATTTCATTAGTGTGAAAGCTAATGTTAAAAAGCTAGCATTACTGAAGTCTCTCAAGACTGTGGGATTTGAGGGCATCCTAGGGTGGGATATTATAGGACAAAGTATGGCACATTGGTCAGATTTGTCCAACAAGGGGACAGCTAGATGTGCAGTGCATCCAGGTGCCATGTTGTAAGAACTTGATCTAGTGGGTGTAAGCTCCTAATAGTGGAGAGTAGTTGGTGGCTAAGAGAACTGATGATGATGATGATGTTCAGTTACTGTTGTATTATTTGCAATATATTTGGCCAGTTTACAGACTGGCAAGATTGATTTTATTAGGTTCAATAACTAGGCCATTTAACATAACAGAGTTAGGCCATGGGCTGCTGGCATCACAGAGGGTTTCTGTAATTGGCCGTAGTCAGGCCAGTTACAGAAACCCTCTGTTACTGACCATGATATGGAATGTGTACTTGCTTGTAGTTATCAAGATATGAAGGAGTTCTAGGTTGTTGTATTTTTGAATTAGGTACAAGGTAATGGGTTTTAAATAAAAACTGATACTTCCACAGCAGAGCCACAGCCACCCTCAAAAGAGGGCTAAAGGGGAGGGTGGCCTAATGGTTAAGGTGTTTGCCTTACAAACACAAGATGCAGGGTTTGAATCTCACAAGGGATAATTGGCTAGGCTTAAAATGACTCGCAAGGGCAGTTAGCTTAGTACTAATCTATGAACCTATGAACCTATAAGTAGTAGGCATTAGAACCAGGCAGAAAAGGGGTATCTATAAAACCATAGACATGCTGGTCAATACCTGGGATTGCATTTAGTAATGACTGCCCATGTCCAGGAGGGTTGTGGGCACTATCACTGGAAAGAATTTACAGTGCCCCATCCACTTATCCAGGTTCCTCTTGAACAGTGTCATAGAGGTGCTCTGTTTAACATGAATTGGTAGCCACTTCTTTGGAATAGGTTAACAATTCATGTGAAACAGAGCATCTCTATGGACACTGTCTCTGTTCTCACACAGCAACACACACACACACACACACACACACACACACACACACACACACACACACACACACACACACACACACACACACACACACACCTACTTTCACACAGTAACACGCACACACACACACACACACACACACACACACACACACACACACACACACACACACACACACATGCATACACACACGCACGCACACACACATACACACAAAAACACACTTATCCTCTCTCTCAGCAGAACGGTGTTTACATTCCCATTGGTGTATGTGCGTGCAACACACACAAAGTCCTCCTTAAAGGAGAAGATACTGCCACCACAGATGTAAACACATTCCACACTTTGGAGTGGAATTTTTAATTTAATTTTTTTTTATTCTTAATCATTGAAGCCTCCTGGCCAGAGTGGGCCTATGTCACCTAGTGCTGGATATGGCTTTGGTAGCACCACTGTTTTGAATACCTTAATTTTTAGCTTCTTTGGCATCCTTTTGTCATGCACTACACCTGACACTCTATGCCAATTGACTGCAGCCCCTCTGATTCTAGCTTTGACCTCCTCACTCAGACATCCCTTCTCATCAACCACCTCTCCCACATACTTGAAGTTGTTAACCTGTTCCACTATCTTCCCTTCAATCTCAATTCTCAGCTTATTCTGATTTTCCCCATTTGCTGCAATTATCACTGTCTTATTGGCACTCAATTTCATCCCATGTGCATTCAGTTTTGCATTCCTCTACCCTTTGCTGAAGTTGTTGCTTAAAATCTCTCTGTAATGTCACATCGTCTACATACAGCAATTTTGTTGACTTAGCCCCTCTGACCTGTTTGCTAATGTAGTCCATCACCAGTATAAACAGCAGTAGTCTCAGAGCTGAACCCCTGATGCACACCCTCTCCTACTTAGAACTCCTCTGTGAGACCAAACACTGTTTGTGCCTGAGTCATTGAATACTTGTACATAACTTGCACTATTTCTACTAATGTTTCTGGGATTCCAACCACCACAGGACTGCCCAACTCAGCTTTCTTGGGACCTTGTCATATGCTTTGTCCAAGTCTAGGAATGCCAGTTGGACTCTTTCCTCATCTCTAGCTTTCTCTCAACCATCTTTCTCAGTGCAAACATTGGGTCAGTTATGTTGCATCCTGATCTGAATCCAAACTGCTCATCTGTCAACTTACTTTCTAATACTCTGCGTATTCGTTTATCAGTCCCCCTCTCCAGAACTTTCATGAAATGTGACAGGAATTTGATACCTCTGTACTGTCCACAGTTGCAGATTTCACCTTTGTTCTTGAACACTGGTACTAGTATGCTTATCCTCCATTCATCTGGGATACACCTTTATCTCCACACTGCTATGAATACCATTAGGAGCCATTTCTCCCCTAACTTCCTAACACCCAGCATTTTATCAGATTTGTTGTGACCTCATCTGAGCCTGCTGCTTTCCCTGACTTAATTTTCCTTGGTGCTGTTCTTACTTCTTCTATGGTGGGCTCCTCCTCTTCTCTTATTATATGTTGTGTCTGCAGCAGTACAACTTCTGAGGGATTTTTTTCATTTAGAATCTGCTGGAAGTACTACTTCCATCTGCCTTTGATGTCCTGTGGACTGGTGATCAGGCTGTTGCTATCATCCTTTAAGAAGGGTGCCTCCAATGCCCTAGATCAACTTATCCACACCCCCATCAGGGGGAACAATATCCTAGACCTAGTCATTACCAACATGAGTGACCAGTGTTCCACACCTGAAGTCAACTCCTCGTTGGTCCGATCCGACCATAAGCTTATCACCATTGATATCCACATCCCACCCCCACCCCCTATTAAGGAAACCACAGTAAAAAATATCTCCAAAGCCAGCTTCATGCTTCTTAAGACAGAAGTGGTGAACTTCATGACACCCATGCAGATGGACAATACAGTTACAACTGCTGAATCCTACACAAATGCACTCTATAAGCACTTACACGAGTGCATGGATCATGCTATCCCAAACAGAACTAAGACACTATCCTCCAAAAAAGGAAGCCAATCTGGTGGTCCCCTGCCATAAACAAACTGTACAACAGAAGGAAGAAACTGTTGCAAAAGAGAGTAAAATCCCATGAGTGGAGGAGCTCTCTGGTCAGCCTCAGTAAGAAGCTGAGATCCCTTATAAGATCCTCCAAAGCTAGCTATGAAAACAAAATTGCCACTAAATCCAAGGACAACCACAAAGCATTCTATAGCTATGTCAAGAATCTAGATGGCAACACCCAAATCTGCTCTGAGTTACAGCACAAAGGCATGAAAATTACAGAAACAATTGATATTGCCAACATCCTGGCAGATCAGTTCAGTGCTAACCTTACCCCCCTCTCACCCCCAAAAGGGCATATATCTATACAGGAAGAATGCAGTCCCTCTAATCACAACTACGCAGGTAAAAGCTGCACTCTCTAAAGCCAAAAACACAGCATCCATGGGACTGGACAACATCCCAGGCTGCGTTTTACACGAACTTCAGAACGAACTGGCTCCCCACTTAAGCACCATGTTCAATAATAGCCTCACATCAGGCTTTGTGCCCACTGAATGGCGCACAGCAACAGTTATCCCACTCCACAAAGGGGAGCCACCACTGATCCCGGGAACTATCGACCTACTAGCCTGACGAGCCTGGTCTGCAAGGCCATGGAACTCATAAACAAAGACATTGGTAACCTCCAGACTCTGGATCCCACCCAGTTCGGGTTTTTGAAAGGCAGATCATGCCTTCTGAACCTGATCGACTTCTTTGAGGCAGTCACCAAAGCCGTGGATGAGGGTAAGGTGGTTCACACAGCCTATCTTGACCTCGCCAAGGCTTTCGATACCATCCCCCATTCTGGAATTATAGCTAAACTCACTAAACTAGCTATAAATCCCTATGTCAAAAGATGGGTTGCCAACTGGCTCACTGACAGAACCCACACTGTAAACGTTGCAGACTCCAAATCTGACCTCAAAGCAGTGACAAGTGGAGTGCCACAAGGTTCCGACCTGGGACCACTCCTGTTTGGTATCTACTTCTCTGAAGTACAGGCTAACACAGAAGACCTCTGGCTGATGAAGTTTGCAGATGACTGCAGACTAGGAGCCATAGTCAAGTCCCCAAATGATGTGGACATCCTACAGAAGGGCGTCACTAAGACAGATGCCTGGTGTCAGAGCCATGGCCTCAAGCTCAATGCCAAAAGTGCAGTGCCATCCCCTTTGGTAAAAACTCTGTGCACATGAACTACCACATAGGCAGCAATCTACTTAACACCGAATGCATGATAAGAGAACTTGGGACCCAAGTGGACAGTAGTCTCTCCTTTGATAGTCACATCGCCGCAGTAGTCAGGAAGTCCTTCTATGTGGCACACCTCATCATAAAAGGGTTCTCATCCAGGAAAAAAGAGGTCATTGTTCCCCTCTACTCATCACTTAGACCCATTATAGAGTACAACGCCCCTTTTGGAATGTACCTCACAAGACATCTGCAGCAGCTGGAAAGGCCACAGAAGTATCTCACAAAGAGGATTACTGGCCTCACACAAATGCCCTATACTGACAGCCTCAAAAAACTCCAGCTTTACTCCATAGCATATCGCCTACTCTGAGGTGATCTCTGCCTAACATATAAAGCTATGTCAAACCCAGAGCTGTTGGACATGCTACACCTAAAGAAATCCCAATCCCTCCAAGCTACATGCTCTAGGGACCTAAACCTTGTCACCACAATAAACAAGACACGCTGAAGGGATAGATTCCTGTCCCAGAGACTTCCTATACTCTGGAATAAGCTACCCATCTATGTCAAGCAAAGTTCTTCATTTGCACTCTTCAAGAAAAATCTTGATGAGTGGATGGGAAATAGGAAATACACCCCGGGGATCACCTCTGTGTCTCTGCTGGACAGTGGCACAGGAAAATAACTTTCTTGGGTGGCGTAAGCTATGGTACCTTGCTGGCTAGGCTTACGTAGGCCCTTGGGCCGATAGCCTAGTACCTACCTATGAACCTATAACCTATGACTATCTTTTTTATCATTCTGTCTTTGCCTTGCAACCTGATATAGCTTCTTTTTGCCATTTACTGGCCCACTTTACAGAAGCTGGTAGAGTGCCTCTGATGCCCTGTTCTTTGCTATTGCAGCTTCTTTCTTAGCCAACCAGGATTTCTTCCTAGCCTGGCCCGACTTTTTCTTGTACTCCTTTCTTTTGATGACTTCCTGGACTTCTGCATCCCACCACCAGATTTACTTATGTACCTTATTTCTTTATCTGGCTCAGCTACATATGTGTTCTGCAGTCCTTACACATGCTGTTTTGAGGCACTGCCATTCTTCTTCTTCTTCATCTCCACCTATTTCCTCTTCTTCTTGAGGTGGTAGAGCTCTGAGTAATTCATTGTACTGTTGTGATTTCTCTACATTCAATTTCCAGATCTTCAGCCTGGTCTCGGTTGACCTTAGAACCAGGTGATGGTGGCAAACAGTGGTTTATGGTGTGCACTGACTGTTTCAGTGGGGGTGACTTTGCAATCACTGATTCTACCCCAATGCCCTTTCCTTACTAGGAGGAAGTCTACCTGAGTTGCCTGTTGGCCACACTTGTATGTGATCTTGTGACTGTCTCTCTTTCTGAATTATGTGTTGGCTGCTATCAAGCCATTTTCCAGACAGAAGTCTACAATAGCCTATCCTTCTTTATTTCTGTTGCCCCATCCATGTGGAGACAGGCAATCCTCATATTCTGTTCTGTCTGTCCCCATGCATTCAAGTCACCCATTATCAGCACCAATTCATGTTGCCCTGATCTATCTAATAGGACCTGCACCTGCTGTCTAAATGCACTATTTTCTTTACCATCACAACCCTGCGGTGGGGCATAGGCTGAGATTATGAATACTGCCCTATCATTAGACTGGAGTCGGAGTGCCATGAGTCTGTCACTAACTCTGATGACATCCCTCAATGCCTTCTGAAGACTCTCCCTCACCATAATTCTCACACCAGTTCTAGTCTGTCCTCCTCTTCTTCCTGGGAAGTAGAATCTGGATCTCAAGCCAAGTGACTAATGCACTGCACTTCCATCTTGGCTCTTGGATATAGGGGATGTCCAGCCTCCTCCATACCATCATGTCAGCCACTTCCAAGCTCCATATTGTTAGTGTACCTACACTGAGTGTAGCAATTCTTAATTCATGTTTGGCAGGTTGATTGGTTTTATATCCAGATTTCACTTAGCCGAGCTATCTCAGACAACCCAAGCTAGGCAACTGAACATCAGCCAGCTAGTTGCTGATTGACCCAGGGCTGCTAAGGTTTATGGTGGGCAAATGCTGGCCATTAGGGTCACACGCACCCTCCCACCATTAGCAGGGGTCTCTGGCGTAGGTCAGAGTAGGTCGGGTCATCAACCTACTTATCACTGGCAAGTACCCATATCCATTTGGCAACACTAGTCAACACGACCAAATCACTTAGAGCCATATTTTACACTATCAATTGGCTTCCCTGGCATGGTGTGTAGTCTATATTGAGGATAATGCTCACCACAGTAAATGCCAAAAGTAGTTGGTCTATACAAGTCTATAGGGCACAATGTAGAGTCTGTACTGCTCTTCACAGCTCCAATCTTTTGCTAGTTTGAGATGGAAACACAGCATGTTTTTTGGAGGTGGGAGGGACCCCACAGAGACACAGGAAAAACAAGCAAACTCCACTGCCTTCAAACACTGCCTTGTTGAGTTATCCAAAAAAGTACAGCAGGTTGAGTTGACATTATCTGCCTTTGACAATGCTAAATTGTTTTTAAGCCAGTGTCTGAGTGCTGGTGTGTGCCAGTATTCCTCATAACATTGAGAAGCCTTTCAATGGCTTTACATATGAGAGTAGTCAAACCTATGGGACCGTAGTAGTCAGGGTCCACTGATGGACCCCCACTGTGTAGAGTGATGATCATTCTTGTCCTCCATTATTGTGTCACATTGCCTATCTAGATGCAATGATTAAGCAGAGAGGACACAGCACTGGGTTGTGGTATTGCATCATTATTCCATGGTTGCCAGTACCACATCAATTATGTTTTCATCTGTGGTGGGAATATGGATTGAATGATCCAGTGGGGGTTGCATTTACAAACTCCAGGAATCTCTGGGCCTGCAAGTTTGTGGTCATGTAGGAATTTCATTTTGTAGGAGGACAGTTAAAGTCTACCATGAATATAGCATTGTGTAGAGTAATAATAATCTCCAGTAGGTTTAAGTATAAGCTGTGTGTTTCATAGGTCACAGAGGGTGACCCACAGGTTGCAGAGATATAATGTTATTCTCCACCTATCGTAATGTGGATGTGCAGAAGATCAAGCAAGTCATGCATTTTGATCAATATTGAGGTATGTATGTTTTTGATGTTGACTGACAGACCTACACGTGTAGCCCCTGCCTGTGGAGTACTTGATGAAGTGGATGCAAAGCGTACTGTATCCAGTCTTCATTCACTGGCAAATGACAAAGAGGCTGATTCAGCCATAGTTTTACAGTCCCACTTCCTCCAAGCATTTATTGAATTAGCCCAATCCCTGCTATAGGTGGCATTGAATATGCCTGGAAGTGTCTTCCCATGTTGACAGTAACATAAAAGTGGAGCAGCTGACAACCATTTTGGAATGGTCTTTGCACACAAGGATTATGCCTTTGCTTTGTCTTTCTTTCATTGTTACTGAAGTGATAAGCAAACCTGAAGATTTTTTGCTCTGACTGTGTTTATCAAGTTGTCTTTGTACATACAGACTGGTTGCAATAGTTGTTCTTCATACAGACAGTATACCTCTCAACCTCTTAGAGCAAGAAATCTGGACAAAGTCATTAATAAAACTGGGACAAAGGCCCAAAAGTAGGGACAATTTTTAAACATTGCTTCACAAACTTAAAAATTTGACAGAATAACAAGTTTCACATTAACATGGATTTTCTGAAGAGTATGAAGTCTGAAACTCAAATGGTTGTTATTATTTTCTAACTTCAATCTTTAATGATTTGCCACTAATTTGCCAGAAAACCACAATTTTATGAAAAATGGACCAAAAATATGAGGCAGTAATCTGGTCATTCTGCTAATCTGTCCAGTTTAGAGGTATGACAGACAGAGGCAAATACAACAATGCATGTATAAACATACCTGATCATTCACTTGATGTCACAATCATAATTATTCCCACCTGACCACAGCTAGGCATTCTCATGTACACATGATACATAGAGTACCATGCTTCCTGATATTACCAGAAGAAGATGATGGCATTGTAAATGCACTTTTCAAAGTAATCAGTGAAAACCATTGTGACCAACCCAACAAATGTCATTGTATGACACTGTTACTATGTGTTAATACTGATAAATATAGTGTGTTTCTTCCACTGATACCAACTATTATTATAGACAGTCAGTAAGAGAAAAAATACTAATCATAATCATGTCCATTTTTCTTTATTTAATTGCTGCAGAATGCTATTCTACTGTAAAACAGGATTTTGCAGGAAATCTCTGACACATAAGATATCCTAAGCAAGACTGGTCACCAGAAATGGGTGCAGTTTGTGCAGATAGCCAGAGATTGGAACTGGGAGACTGCTGCAAATCCCCATTTGTGCTTTGCACATTTCAAAAAAGACAACTTCCAAAATCTACAGCAGGTCAGTATGGATTTTACCAATTATCTGAAGCTGAGGAGAAATTCTGTCCCCAAATTTTGGCCACATGTATGTCATGCAGAGGATGATCAGAATGATAATTCAGTGACAATGTCAGAGCTTCATAGTGCAGTGCGGGGTCATAAAGGATGTGGGTCTTCAAGTGATGAATGTGAACTCACAATGAGTGCCAATAGTTTGGTTATTTGCTAACACCTGTGCTATATATTTATGAATTCTTGAATATGATATCTGTGTTCTGCTGTACAAGAAAAAACATATGCAGAAATGTATTTGCGTATACCAATGCGTGTATGCATATATAGTTGTGACATATATATGAATAAGCACAAGCATTTCAGTAGGCAGATATACATACTCATCTGTGCTTCCATAACTCAGGATAACACACCTGCTGCCATACTAGTTGGACAGTCACTTCCATCATTATATCAACATCCAGGACTGTCATGTTTTCTTCAGAAGTCATCTTAAGTAGGGGTCTGCTCTGCCTCTGACTCGGTTGGTGGAACAGCAGGTGGATACAAGGATCCCAGGTCATCAAGCAGAAAGACAAGGGAATTTACACAATGCACTCATGAAACTTTCCCTGATTGTACAAGTATATATATATATATATATATATGTATGTATAAACCCAGCCACTGGGGATGCACAAGCCAGTGCATTTCTTTGTGCCAGTCCCAAGCCCGGATAAATGGGGAGGGTTGCATCAGGAATGGCATCCGGCATAAAACTTTGCCAAATCATTTCATGCAGTCACCAGTAAATATTTCCATACCGGATCGGTTGAGGCCCGGGTTAACAATGACCACCACCAGTACTGTTAGCCAACAGGGTGCTGGCAGAAATTGCGCTACTGTTGGCTAAAGGAGGAGAAGAGGCAGAAGGTATGGCCGAAGGCAGGAAGAGAGGAGAAAGGCTAGGACTGTGGTAGTGAGGGTCAGAACTTTGAATGTTGGCAGTATGACTGGTATAGGGAGAGAGCTAGCTGATATGATGGACAGAAGGAAGGTTGGTATATTGTGTGTGCAAGAGACCAGATGGAATGCATCCATTGCACACCCAACTTGTGTATCGGAGGTGGGTTCAAATTGTTTTATCATGGTGTGGATGGGAGGAGAAATGGCGTAGGAGTTATTCTGAAGGAACAGTATGCAAATAGTGTTTTGGAGGTGAAAAGAGTGTTGGATAAAGTGATGTTTATGAAGCTGGAAATTGGTGGTGTAATGATGAATGTTGTTAGTGCATATGCTCCACAAGTTGGGTGTGCAATGGATGAGAAAGAAAAATTTTGGAATGAATTGGATGAAGTGGTGATGACAGTACCCAAGGGTGAGAGAGTGGTTATTGGAGCAGATTTCAATGGACATGTTGGTGAAGGGAACAGAGGGGATGAGGAAGTGATGGGTAGGTATGGTGTTAAACAAAGGAATGCAGAAGGTCAGATGGTAGTGGATTTTGTGAAAAGGATGGACATGGCTGCGGTGAATACATATTTTAACAAGAGGGAGGAGCATAGGGTGACATACAAGAGTGGAGGAAGATGCACACAGGTGGATTATATCTTATGTAGGAGGGCCAGTTTGAAGGAGATTGAGACTGTAAAGTGGTGACCGAAGAAAGTGTAGTTAGGCAGCATAGGATGGTGGTTTGTAGGATGACGTTGGTGATCAAGAAGAGGAGGAGGAGTGTGAGGGCAGCACCAAGGATCAAATGGTGGAAATTGAAAAAGGGTAATTGTGAGGTGGAGTTCAGGGATGAGTTAAGACAGGCACTGGGTGGCAGTGAAGAGTTACCAAATAGCTGGGTAACTACAGCATAGCTAGTAAGGGAGACGGCTAGAAAGGTGCTTGGTATCACATCGGGACAGAGGAAGGAAGACAAGGAGACATGATGGTGGAATGAGGAAGTACAGACGAGTATACAGGCAAAGAGGTTGGTAAAGAAGAAGTGGGATTGTCAGAGAGATGAAGAAAATAGACAGGAGTATAAGGAGATGATGTGCATGGCAAAGAGAGAGGTGGCGAAGGCTAAGGATAAGGCATATGAAGATTTGTATGAAAGGTTGGACACTAAGGAGAGAGAAAAGGACCTGTACCGATTGGCTAGACAGAGGGACCGAGCTAGGAAAGATGTGCAGCAGGTAAAGGTGATAAAGGATAATTAGAGAAACATACTCACAAGCGAGGAGAGTGTGTTGAGGAGATGGAAAGTGTACTTTGAGGGGTTGATGAATGAAGAGAATGAGAGGGAGAGAAGGTTGGATGATGTGGGGATAGTGAATCATGAAGTGCAGTGGATTAGCAAGGAGGAAGTAAAGATAGCTATGAAGTGAATGAAGAATGGAAAGGCTGTTGGCCCAGATGACATACCTGTGGAAGCATGGAGGTGTTTAGGTGAAATGGCAGTGGAGGTTTTAACCAGATTGTTTAATGAAATCTTGGAAAGTGAGAGGATTTCTAAGGAATGGAGAAACAGTGTTTTGGTACCGATTTTTAAGAATAAGGGTGATGTGCAGAGCTGTAGTAACTACAGAGGGATTAAATTGATCAGTCACAGCATGAAGTTATGTGAAGAGTAGTGGAAGTTAGGTTAAGAAGGGAGGTGATGATTAGTGATCAGCAGTATGGTTTCATGCTGGGAAGGAGCACTACAGATGTGATGTTTGCTCTGCGAGTGTTGATGGAGAAGTACAGAGAATGTCAGAAGGAGTTGCATTGTGTTTTTGTAGACTTGGAGAAAGCATATGACAGGGGGCCTAGAGAGGAGTTGTGGTATTATATGAGGAAGTCAGGAGTGTCAGAGAAGTATGTTGGAGTGGTACAGGATATGTACGAGGGTAGTGTGACAGTGGTAAGGTCTGCAGTGGGAGTGACGGATGCGTTTAAGGTGGAGGTGGGGTTACATCAAGGATCAGCTCTGAGCCCTTTCTTATTTGCAATAGTGATGGACAGGTTGACAGACGAGATCAGACAGGAGTCCCCATGGACTATGATGTTTGCAGATGACATTGTGATCTGTAGTGAGAGTAGGGAACAGGTGGAGGAGACCCTGGAGAGATGGAGATATGCTCTAGAGAGAAGAGGAATGAAAGTCAGCAGGACTAAGACAGAATATATGTGTGTGAATGAGAGGGAGGATAGAAGAATGGTGAGGATTCAAGGAGTAGAGGTGGTGAAGGTGGATGAGTTTAAATACTTGGGGGTCAATAGTTCAGAGTAACGGTGAATGTGGAAGAGGGGTGAAGAAGAGAGTACAGGCAGGATGGAGTGGGTGGAGAAGAGTGTCAGGAGTGATTTGTGACAAACGAGTACCTGTAAGAGTGAAAGGGAAGGTCTACAAGAGGGTAGTGAGACCAGCTATGTTGTATGGGTTGGAGACAGTGGCACTGACAAAAAGGCAGGAGTTTGAGCTGGATGTGGCAGAGTTAAAGATGTTAAGATTTGCACTGGGTGTGACGAGGGTGGACAGGATTAGGAATAAGTATATTAGAGGGTCAGCCTATGTTGGAAGTTGGTAGATATTAGTGTCTTTATAGTGACATATTAGCATTATTTGTGTTTTCAGGATTTTGAGTTTCAGGATTTTGGTCTTTCAGGATTTTGGGCTTTCAGGATTTTGAGTTTTCAGGATTCTGAATTTTCAGGCTTTTGGTTTCAGGATTTTGATTTTCAGGCTTATGATGTTTCAGGCTTCTGAATGGGAACCATATATATATATATATATATATATATATATATATATATATATATATATATATATATATATATATTTTTTTTATTTAACATTTATTAACCGGGAAAGTCCGACTTGGAACAAAGCCACTTTTCAGTGGAGGCCCGGGCAGAAATGCTCCAGACGCATACATATATACACTCACGCATATATGTATATATTAAATGAACTAAATGATCAATTTTAACAATTGGCTAAAGTATTGGTGTCATTCAAAGGGGATCCAGTGTCTGTCAGCCTGAGGTGACATGCTCGACAAGCCACATTGCTTCGCTAGGGACGGCTTGCACCTGTCACCCCTGGGCTTTCGAATACTGGCTAAGGCTGTTGCCACCCCCATAGTGCCTTTTTTAGGCAAGGCTCAAAAGACAAACCCACCTCCATAGACAACACAAAGAAAAAGAAACTAATGTAATGTTGCTCAACGCCAGAAGTCTAAACCTCAAGATGCACACACTCGAGGCTCTCCTCAGTATGGAGAATATCGATATCTGTGCAGTAACAGAAACCTGGTTCAAGGCTCCCAAGAGCACCCCAGCACTACCAGGTTATACCTCGTACCATGCTTTTCGGCCCCAAAACTCGGACCAAACCTCAAAAGGAGGGGGAGTATCCATATTCATCAAAGATACCCACACCTCCAGGTTAGTGGCATTGCATGAAGCATCGGGGACCATCCATGTGCAACTAACAGTGGGCAAAACTGCCTTTCAGTTTGTAGCCTGCTACAGACCACCCTCCCAAACTCAGGAACCCCACTCGGCTTTCCTGAGAACACTGGAGAATATGAAGGTCTCTCCAAACACCATTATATTGGGTAACTTCAACTACCCAAACATAGACTGGGAGCACTACTCAAGCCCCAACACCCTCGCCCAATGGTTCCTAGAATTTATAAACTCAAATGCTATGGAACAACTGGTCACCACTCCCACAAGAGGGGAAAACATATTGGACCTGATCATCACCAACATGGGGACTCTATGTTCCATACCAGAGATATACTCCTCATTGGTAAGATCTGACCATAAATTAATCTCACTGCACATCCATATCCCGTCCCCACCCCCAGCCAAGGAAACCACGGTGAAGAACTTCTCAAAAGCAAACTTCACACTTCTCAAAACTGAGGTGGAATCCTTCAAAGCCCCAGGGCCAGTGGAAAATACGGCCCAAACAGCAGAATCCTTTACAAATGCTTTCTATGGACACCTACAGGAATGTATGGATCGTGCTATCTCAAATAAAACCAAGACTCATTCCTCCAAAGGCAGGAGACCTGTCTGGTGGACCCCAGCCATAAATAAGCTATACAACAGAAGGAGGAAGCTACTACATGATAGAGCAAAATCCCAAAAAGGGAAGGCATCTCTGATCAGTACTAGAAAGAAACTATGATCCCTCATAAAATCATCTAAAGACCAGCTTCGAAAGACAAATTGCACAAGATGCTAAAGATAATCACAAGGCCTTCTTTAGTTACGTCAGGAACCTGGGTGGCAACTCCCAGATATGCTCTGAGTTAGTTCAAAATGACAAAAAATACACTGAACCCACAGACATTGCCAACATCCTGGCAGACAGGTTCAGTGCAAACTTCTCCCACCCTTCCCCCCCAAAAGAGCAAATGTCTATCCCAACAGAGTGTAGCCTCCCTGACATCACAGATGCACAGGTGAGAGCTGCCCTCTCCAAAGCAAAAAACACAACATCAATGGGACCGGACGGTGTCCCGGGCTGTGTCTTACATGAACTCCAAGAAGAACTGAACCCTCACATAAAATCACTGTTCAATCTCAGCCTTACTACAGGATATGTACCCAAGGAATGGCGTACAGCAACAGTGGTCCCACTCCACAAAGGTGGTGCCACAACGGACCCTGGAAACTATCACCCTATAAGCCTGACTAGCCTGGTCTGCAAAGCTATGGAGCATATCATCATGAAACTCATAAACAAAGACATTGGGAACCTCCAAACACTGGATCCTACCCAATTCAGCTTTGTTAAGAGCAGATCTTGCCTCTTGAACCAGGTCGACTTCTTTGAAACAGTCACCAAGGCCATAGATGAAGGGAAGGTAGTCCACACATCCTACCTGGACCTCGCAAAAGCCTTTGACACAATACCCCACTTGGGCATCATAAATAAGCTCACCAGCTTAAATATCAAACCCTATGTCACAAGATGGGTTGCAAACTGGCTCAGGGATAGAACCCACATGGTCAGATTTGCAGGTGCCATGTCAGACTCTAAACTAGTTACAAGTGACGTCCCACAAGGCTCAATCCTGGGACCTCTCTTGTTTGGTATATATTTCTCTGAGGTACAGGCTAACATGGGAGGACTATGGCTCACCAAGTTCGCAGATGACTGCAAACTGGGTGCCATAATCGACTCACCGACTGACACGAGCATCCTCCAAAAGGGTCTCACAGAGACGGATAACTGGTGCCAAAGCCATGGCCTAAAGCTAAATGCCAAAAAGTGCATAGCCATCCCCTTTGGGAAAAACAAAGTGCCCACAAATTACCACATAGGTGGTAATCCATTAAGTATGGAAGAAGTAATTAGGGATTTGGGGACCCAAGTAGATAGCAAGCTCTCCTTTGACAATCACATTGCCAAAGTGGTTAGAAAGACCTTCTATATAGCCCACCTTATCACAAAAGGGTTCACATCTAGATCAAGAGAGGTCATTGTGCCCCTCTACTCATCACTCATCAGGCCCATAATTGAATACAATGCCCCATTTGGGATGTACCTTACCCGACACCTGCAGCAACTGGAAAGACCCCAAAAGTACCTCACCAAGAGGATCAAGGGACTTAAACAGATGCCCTATGCAGTTAGGCTAAAGAAACTCCAGCTCTACTCAGTTGCTTACCACCTACTCAGAGGCGATCTGTGCCTGATGTATAAAGCCATGTCCAACCCAGAATTAATGGACATGCTCCACCTCAGGAAATCCATATCCCTTAGAGTTACATGCTCAAGGGACTTAAATCTCAGCATAGAAATAAATAGGACATGCTGGAGGGACAGATTCATATCCCAGAGGCTCCCCTCACTCTGGAACAAAATCCCAATCCATGTTAGGTAGAGTCCCTCAATGACCCTCTTCAAGAGAAATCTTGACGAGTGGATGGGAGATCGTAGGTTTACCCCTGGGATCTCTTCTGTGTCCCTACTAGACAGAGGCACAGTAAACTATCCTCAAAAGGGCTATCTACTGTGACCTACTATACAGAGGCACAGTCAACTAATCTAAAAGGGTGGCGAAAGCCAAACACACTCTGGCTAGGCTTATAAATGCCCTAGGGCAGATAGCCTAGTATCAATCTATGAACCTATGAACTATGCAGCAATGACTTACCCAAATATAAATCAACATGTACATATGTCATTTAAAAAACATACAGTAAGAAGCGTAACTAATGACTTCAAAGGAATGACATAATCCTGTGTATCATACCCCAAAAACATCATTAAAATGTTTAACTGCTCTGATGACAGGTATTGAAACAACAAACCAAAAGCAATAAAACCTGACATACAAAAGACATACTATAATTTAAAATATGAAGCATACAACATATAAAAAGCCAAATACAATTATATCTTTGAATTATGTTATACAGTGCAATACCATGATGCTGCTATTGAATCATAAATAAGAAGTTCTGCCTAACATCGGCAAGATCATATACTTAATTCTCAATTCACACCATAACATCCCAGTGAAAACATGACAATATAGAAGGCAATTATAAATAACATACCATTCGTGATTACCAATACAATGCATGGTATGACCACACATAACTGTCTTCCTCAATATATTGGTCTTCATAATCAATAGTTTTCAAGGAGTCATGCAGATCATCTCTGTACGGGTTAAAACAATGCCATCTATACAGCAGTCAACAGACAGCTCACTCCTACCAGTAATTCCATTCTCAGGCTGCTCAGAAATGGTCATGCTTGTCTATGCCTTCAGCCATCACATAAATCACTACCATGAGGTCAGCAGGTCAAAGGTTACAGTTCAGACAGTTAGCCATGGACAGAGTTACAGGTGGATACAAACCATTAAAATTTCACACCACAAAGTTACAAACAGCCACTAACTGTTTCTGTATGCACTAGGGGAGTTCTTGCAACACATACCATAAAATGTGACCAAATCACTTTAGGGCAGTTTTCAATATGACTAGTTCAAGTAGGTTGGAAACTGAAGGTACACAGGCGATCAGATTCCCATGGTGTCTGGAGAATGGGTGGTGTGGATGAATGCAGTATCTTATGGGTAGTGTGCTAGCTACAGCACAGTAATAACAGCTTAGATGTTTAGCTGACGATTATGACATATAGCAGTGGTACTAGGTGTGGTGCAAAGCTGAAGCATAGTCAAAACAAAAATGGATACCTGTAATAAGGTATTCAACACTATGTGACAAGAGACAATACTCTTAATGTTGGGATGTAATATATCGCAGATATGACTCAGATTTCAGGCATGGCTGTTTACATGAGGCAACGAAAGGCACAAGGAATGGAGACATGGGTTTGGTGCTACTAAGCACAGTGATTAAATAGTATGGACATGAAAAACATTAAAGTAACAACAACTCTGTCATAACAGCAGTTAGAGTAATGCAGCGAGGCAGCCAGGTATAAATTAGACCCAGCAGTCAAGAATCCACAAGGCTCTTCTCCTTGAAAATACAGCTAACATTAGGGAAATTTGGTTACTAATAATTCATTAAATCTACAACAGAAAAAAAAAGTAAATATTATGGATTTGTCATGTGATGAAAGAAAAGTGGTGGTTATTTACTAGCAATTCTTTAATATAGCCAATGTTATTGAATAGCCCTTGTTAATATTTCACATAAGTTTTTATCCACAAAAAACATCCTTGAAGAGGAAATGGAGTAATTTCTATGTAAAATGTATAATAAATATCCATATGTAACGCAGTGCCAGGAGAAGCTAAAATATATTGTGTGGTAGGTGATATGGGTGTAAATCTGATTTACTTTGTAAGTAATACTGTATAATCAAACATTATACTAAATGCTACATTATCATTATAATTTATACTAAATGCTGCATTATCATTATTCCTGTTGGTTTAATTTGTGCAGTCTTCAACAGTGTAATGCAATGTACCAGTCTTATCCATCAGCACACATTATTTCTAAATTATATTTAACATTTTAGTTCTACATAACAGCTTACTATATATTTAAATATGCTGTAAAGACTGTTTTAAAAGTTCTGGAACAAAACTGGATGCTAGTGATACAGGCTTTTGTGTTTATCCCCGTCAGAAGTAAAACTTAGTAGGTTACAGAAATGAGATGCAGATGACCTATATTATGCTGGCACAGCTTGGATTCCCACAGCCCCTGCCTACATACCAAGTGTGACTACAAGATTGTAATTTGCTTCTGTAAACAGTCACTTGTATATAATAGCCCTTGATTGGTCAGTATACACACACACACACACACACACACACACACACACACACACACACACACACACACACACACACACACACACAAAACCCTTAAGGATTTCAAGAAAATATATTTTGGATCCTCGTCCTCTGAAACAGTACAGTGCAAGCTGTTATTCTTATCTTTTTTATAGTTAGTGAATAATCTATTTTTAGCCACGCAGTCAAAATGATCCAGTAAAACTGGTTCAGACAGCAAGCTGAAAATATAATGCACAGTACATGCTTCTGAAAAGCTTTTACTGTTTTATTGATTTAACAGGCGATAACAGGGTTAAATAGGCTGGTAACAAAAGCTTTTTTTAGCCATGATCCAGGCCAATGGCACAGAAAACAAGAAATATTGATACTTTACATTCACTTAACAGTTTGTCAGCTGTCATTTGAAACAAATGAGTCTGTCAAAATGCTAAAAGTTACTGTCAAAGGGCTTTCAGTTTCTCTAATCAACATTCCTTTTTTTAAAAATGTACTACAGAAAAGTAAGGTTAAATGGTTTACATTCACCAGTTTATCTGTGCATGCAGTAACTTAAGTAACTTATACTCATCCTTTTAGTTTGTAGATTCTGCATATCTTGATGCAGTTTCATATTCTTCCAGTAGAAGGACAGATTTCTACACAGCATAAACATACCTAAAACAATTGCATTAAAATATTTGGACACTTAACTGAAGGTTAATGTCGATATGTTAAAGTGCATTACAGTTATTTTTTTGTTTTAAAGTGGTTATTTAGGATAATTAATACTAAATCAGATCACAAAAGTTACCTAATGTAGTAAGGAAGAAGTGATTTCCTTCTCAGCCTTCAGAAAGGTACCTTTTTAAGGTAAAGTAAAATCACAGTACATGCTGGACTACACATTTTTACTTAGTTTCTTATGTAAGAAATCTGCAGTAAATATAAATGACATAATTTGATAAGAATGAACTGTAATTACACAGTCAGAATAGATTTGCCTCATAGTCTTGTAGACTAAACCCAGTAAAATAGCTTACATTTTTAGGACACTAATTAATGCATGCTGAGCAAGGAAGCTATCCTTCTACAGAGTACTCCCCATGAAGGTAAGTCATCCTATGTACAGAACTCTGCAGTACATTCATTTTCCTATGGCATTTCAACTTCTTCATGTTTGTGTGAATTATTTTACCCCTCTGTATACCATAATCTATATGAATGAACATAATCCTGACAACACAGCTGGGATTTGCTTGTGGAAAGGTCCTGAAATGCCACAGAGAGAAAGGTTTGTCTAAGGAATGAGGCATTAGCAGGGGGATGCAAATTCGACAATGCCAAAATACAGCTGTGATAATGACTTTGAACTGATGTATGGCTTTCTGGATAAACTTCAGAATAAGAGGAAATGAAAGGCATAAAGGTGTCCTGGTGGCTATTTTCTGAATGACAACAGTCCTTGGACATTCCCCTAGAGGAAAGATTAAGGAAAATAAATTGTTGCATTTGGTTTGATCAGGTAGACATAGAGGTCACAGCAAGACATCCCCTAGCAATGAAAGAACTTCTGCACTACTGCTGGACTGAGAGGTCACTTATGAGATATCAGCAGGCAATGACTAAGCCTCTTCACTAGAGAACTGCCCATCAAAGGAATGTGGTTTGCAACCAAAAAGCAGTTTGTTATCATATACCGTTTCCACATTCTCATTGCTTCTTAATATACAAGGATAGAGGGAATTCCCATTTGCCTATATATGTACCAAACCATTATCATGTTGTCAGTGCAAATGTCTGTCTCACCTTGGGGCAGGAAATTTAGATAGGCCTGATAGGTCTCAAAAAACTCCAGCTTTACTCTGTAGTTTATTGCCTACTCCAAGGTGATCTCTGCCTAACATATAAAGCTATGTCAAACCCAGAGCTGTTGGACATGCTACACCTAAAGAAATCCCAATCCCTCCGAGCTACACGGTCTGGGGACCTAAACCTTGTCACCACAATAAACAGGATATGCTGGAGGGATAGATTACTGTTCCAGAGACTTCCCATACTCTGGAACAGGCTACCCATCTATGTCAAGCAAAGTTCTTCATTAGCACTCTTCAAGAAAAATCTTGATGAGTGGATGGGAAATAGGAAATACACCCCGGGGATCACTTCTGTGTCTCTGCTCAACAGTGGCACAGGAAAATACGTTTCTTGGGTGGCGTAAGCCAGGGAACCTTGTTGGCTAGGCTTATGTAGGCCCTCGGGCCAATAGCCTAGTACCTACCTATAAACCTATGAACCTATAAGTATGTTGAAGGCTGCTGTCAGACACATCCTGAACAGTCTGCTCTGGGTAATGACCACCACAGGGTAGAGCTGGCCATGGTGACAGTCATTAAAGGGGTTAATGTTTAGAATGGACATTACATCATCATATATGGAGCATGCAGCCCCCATTTTAGATGTATTTTGACATGCCCTGGTTACTTTTACTTAACCAGACATTGGATCTGCAGGTTAGGACCATTGAACTCTCGGTGAGTAGAAAATAACCCTCATATAATAGCTTGTAACTGGAACTTCATACATCATTACTACTATCAACCTCATAGGCAAAATTTGAGTTGTGTTTTTTTTTTTTATGACTGAAGGATTTGGGAAGCCAAAAAACAAATTTTGTAGTGGAAGGATCCTGTCCTGGCTCAGATGAGCCTTTCATGAGATTGGTTCTAGACTGCAGCTTTAGAAAGTCAACTACTTAGAAAATTCCTAAAGAAACTTTTTATTGCTTACTATGATCTCTAATGACTGAAACTGGTTTATCTAAGACCCCCAAACAGATATCAACCTATTCAGTGAGGGAGTCGGCAGGTGCAGGTAGAGAGTCATCCAGAGAGAGAACTGCTTTCACCCCCTTGAAACTTCTGGTTCGCTGCAACTACAAACATATATTTGTTGAATATCCAGGCCCTGGGAGCTGAAGTGAGATTGAATGGCAGAATTATGAACTAATAATGACTGGCTTCTACCCAACAGCATGGATACCACTTGAACTCCTCTGAAATCCTTACATGTTGATAGGCATTTTGGAGGTCCAAATATCATATCCTGTCTCCTTCTGTCTTGCAGGTTAGGTGGGGTGCAGTGTGACTTTCCAAAAGGTTTCTTTTGGGATAAACTCATTCCGGCTGATTAAATCCAAAAAATGCACCTTAGATATTTTGTTGTTTTGGGTACCAACAAAAAACCTGAGTAATAACCTAACCCTTTCTTTTCTGGTCGGGCTGCTTGAATAGCTCTTTTTTGGAGGTATTTCCTGCTTTCTGGTTGGGCTGCTTGAATAGCTTTTTTTTGGAGGTATTTCCTGCCAATTGTAGGCAATTTTCCTGACACACTTTTTTTGACAGGATGGAATTTTGGGCAAGGGGAAAAAGTGCGGCTGGGGAAGGGTGCCAATGAAGATAAAAGGGTCTTGGCCCACCTTTTCATGTTCTCCTTGTGTTTTAATATGTGAAAAGTGGAGCATCAAGGGCAGTATTTATATGTTGCCTTTGTCTTCTCAGGAAAATCTGTTAACCAGAGCCAGGCATGATGACTTACAGCAATGCAGGTGCCTGCTGCTTAGATCGAGCCCTCAGCAGTGTTGTAAGTCTGTCGTGTCGCAAGGTTCATGATGGGCAAAACAGCCACTGGCCGTAACACTCCATTTTAGCTATCCATCCTGCCCTTTCACAATAAGATGCAAACATATCTGTTTCTCATATAAAAATGTACATATATATGTTTTCCTTTTTTTATTATTGCATTCACTAGTTACTTATTTGTCCACTTTTTTCTATAATCATGTAAGTGTTATCTTGTCTTTTTTCTTTGTTGTGTAAGTCATTATTGATGATTGCATATAATGACTGTAATCCTTTTGTATTTGTACATTATCTTCGAGCTTTTCTTCCGGGAGTACTACTGAAAAAGATTGTTCTTTGGCTTAGTCAGCCTATCCTGGTTAGCAAAATAAGTAAATAAAGCCAGAAACTGATGCATATCATCTAACTCAGCATCTCCACAGGCTACGTGCCCATAGAATGGTGCACAGCAACAGTTATTCCGCTCCACAAAGGAGGGGCCACAACTGACCCTGAAAACTATCACCCCATAAGCCTGACTAGCCTGGTCTGCAAGGCTTTGGCGCACATCATCATGGAACTCATTAACAAAGACATTGGGAACCTCCAAACATTTGACCTGACCCAGTTCGGCTTTGTTAAGGGCAGACCATGCCTACTAAACCTGGTTGACTTCTTCAAGACAGTCACCAAGGCCATAGATGAGGGGAAGGTGGTTCACACAGCCTACCTTGACCGCACCAAGGCTTTTGACACCATCCCCCACTCGGGAATTATAGAAAAACTCACCAGCCTGAACATAAACCCCTACGTCATGAGATGGGTTGCCAACTGGCTTACAGACAGAACTCACACGGTAAGAATAGCGGGCTCCAGGTCCATCTCTAAACAAGTCACAAGTGGTGTCCCAGAAGGCTCAGTCCTGGGACCCCTACTGTTTGGCATATACTTCTCAGAAGTACAAGCAAACACAGTAGGACTATGGCTAACCAAGTTCGCAGATGACTGCAAACTGGGAGCCGCAATTGACTCTCCGGCTGACACGGACATTCTCCAAAAGGGCCTTACTGAGACGGACACCTGGTGTCAAAGTCATGGTCTCAAGCTAAATGCCAAAAAAGGCATAGTCATCCCGTTTGATAAAAAACAAAACACCCATGAATTACCACATAGGTGGCAGCCCCCTTAATACAGAAGTGGTAATAAGAGATCTGGGGACCCAGGTAGACAGTAATCTCTCCTTTGACAATCATATTGCCAAAGTTGTTAGGAAATCCTTCTATGTAGCCCATCTAATTACTAAAGGGTTCACATCTAGAAATAAAGAGGTTATAGTGCCCCTCTACTCGCCACTCATCAGACCCATCATAGAGTACAATGCCCCATTTGGGATGTACCTCGCAAGACACTTCCAACAGCTGGAAAGACCACAAAAGTACCTTACCAAGAGGATTACTGGCCTCAAACATATGTCCTATGCAGCCTGACTGGAAAATCTCTGGCTGTACTCAGTGGCATATCACTTACTCAGAGGTGATCTCTGCCTGACTTACAAAGCCATGTCCAACTCAGAATTGATGGACATGCTCCACCTAAAGAAATCCAAGTCACTGTGAGCCACTCATTCTAGTGAGCTAAACCTCACCATAACAATAAATAGAACATGCTGGAGGGATAGATTCCTGTCACAGAGACTCCCCATGCTTTGGAACAAAATTCCTAACTACATTAGGCAGAGCCCCTCCCTTGATGAGTGGATGGGTAACAGAAAATACACCCCTGGGATCACTTCATTGGCTCTTCTTGACAGAGGCTCAGTTAATTAATCAATGGGGTGGCGAAAGCTGACACACTCTGGCTAGGCTTATAAATGCCCTTGGGCAGATAGCCTAGTACCTACCTATGAACCTATGAAGCTATGAACTGTACGGAACAAATAGTTCATGACTCTCAAACTGAAACTTACATGTAAGTGGATTTCATGAAATGTCTGAGGCACTAGACTGTTTATCAAGGGAATGGCCAGCAGGCCTCTGTAAAATAGAACCTTCTCATGGGCAGCTGGCACCACAGTGGAATTAGGTTTTGAAGTCTCTGTCTAATAGTCTGAGCCCTTATGATGCCAGAGAATCTTGTCAGATCTCCCTAGGGCAGGTGCCAAAACATCAGCCTGAATTGTCACTGTCACCAGTTTTAAAATTATATTTACTGGTGAGGAGGCCCAGAAAGTTGTTTAGGAGAAATGGAATACTTCCTGCAGAATCTTCTGTGGAGAAATTGTTGAGCATATGGACTTTCCCCCTCTTTGCCTTATTATTTCTAAAATGTTCCCAAACTTGGAATCATAAGAAAATGGGGGGGATTTACCCTTTTTTATCATTGACATCTGGGGTTGGGGTCTCAGTGTGCTTCATCTTGAACATACATCTCCTACTAATTAATAACAATGAAGGTCAGAAGGATGAGGAAACAAGGAGAGATCCCATTACTATGGAGAGACCTTGCATAAGATATCGGAGCCCTGTGTCCTGCTTTCCAAGGAAAAGGACAGCTAGAAGCTCAATCAAAAAGAAATCTACATATTGAGCCATAGTTGACATCATAAGGAGTGTGTGTGTGCCAAAGGAGGAAATGCAGAACCATCTGCATCAACAGCATCAGCACTGGTGACAATGCAGTGCCTGAGGCTAACAGCACTGAACCCAATAATCAAAGATCCAGCTCCCCTGTGGCCAGAGCTGATAACAACAGGTTCAGCACTGAACTCAACCTCAAGGGACCAGCCTGTGAAATCAACAACAGGTTCAGGACTGAGCTTGCCCTCATAGGATTAGCCTGTGAAATCTGGGCTGGCAAAACCCATTGATCCTGTGACAGATACAGATGGCCTTGGCACCAAAGTGAACATACAAGACCTGGTGATATCTGTCAGTACAGTTACCAGCATCAACAAATTCAGGACTGAGCATGACTTTGAAGACTCAGCCCCTGACATCAGGACCTAAAGTCCCACTCGCATCAGTAACACCAGTGTTGAAACTGTTGACACATGTGGCAAGGTCAATGCATGATTTTCAACACTGAAGGCTGTGGACCTGAAGTTAAGACCATAGTCATTCTTCAGAAATTTCTTGATGCCATCATTGGCATTCCATGGATTAGTGCTAGCTTCTTATGGTCCAATACCAGAATCTGGTTGGTTGGTGAGTAAAATCAGGACAAGCTATCAGAAAAAAGGCAGGACTAAAAAGATGACTCTATCCTAAAACCAGAAGGGGAAGAGACAATAGACATCTTTTGCTGGGTTGTGATGAAAGTCTCTACAGTCTGTCATAGTTAATTTCTGGAGCTGGCATGAAACTGGACCTTGATTCTGCTGAAACTAATTTAGACCTCATAATATGAAAAACTTCTCATTTAGCTGGACAGGTTAAGCCTGTGAGCTGAGTAACTTTGCCAGGAGACTTTTCTGACACCACCTTCACAGACAAACTATAAACCACATCAACCCTTTTACCTAAATGAACAACATCTCCAGTTTTAGCATTTTTAGGGTGAGGCTTTGGAAAAGCCTGTCTACATTTGACAGCATTATCATCCAGCTTTATCATCTGCTTAAGGGAATATAATGTCACATCAACAATAGGAGGCTCTGACATTAAGAATAATGGTATTACTTCCAAAAAGAGCACTGGGGACAAACAAATACTCACTACAGGTACAATCACTTGCTCTATTTTTAAATATTTCATCGTGTTTCTTCAGTCCTTGTAGGGCCCTAAAATTTATAAATATCACAAAGAGAATAATTCTGCTCTTCCCCCAAGCAATATACACAGTTCCTGCTTGTGGAGAAATATTAATACTATATATTTTCAAGTGCAACTTAGACCTATGGATGGGAAACAGAACATTTCCCCCAGGACTGCACTCTGTACTACTAATGGATAAAGGCAGTTCCTAAATAATTTATCCCAATGCATAGGTCCCCTCAAATTATCTATTGTATGACCCCAAATATTCCTATTATGAGTAATATATAATTATTTGTCATGGGATGGGAAAGACCAATCTATAACCAAATGGGATGGGTTATTTTGAGAACAAACAGTGAAACTGACTGGCCTGCAGGGAAAGTTAACATAGTACTTACCTATAAACCTCTACTTACAATGCCTTGCTATTTGTTTGAAAGAACCAACACTACCAAAGTCAAGCAACCACAAAGAGTAGAACTATCAACACTATGTAACAGAAATAAGAAATCTGCTAGGAGAACAATGCCAGGATGCTATCTAAAAAAGGAAGGTTAGATGAAGAAATCACTTTAAAGCCTAGGGACTGGAAACAGGAGGGAATAAAATAGTTTCTTAAGTATAAAAGGCAATTATCTGACCTGAATAGAAGGCCAGGTGGTAAAAGTAGGGTTGCCAACTTTTCATGTCAACAATTCTAGTCATGTACTTGAAAGCAAACTGCATGCAAAATAGATGTGTGGATTAACCTCCCCCCGAGGGGATTGTTGTACAGTATTATCAATGTCAGTGACAGTGTCCCTTAATTCTGGACTGTCCAGAAAAATTCTGGACAGTTGGTAACCAAAAAGGATGGTGGCATAAGTACAGATATAAATATCAGCCTTGAAAAATTACCATAAAGATAATGAAATTGTAAAATGTAGATGTCTTTACAGTACAGCAAAAGTAATCTGGAGTCTTCATACAGAGCATTGTGAGCAAATGGAGAAGGGACAGTTACTTGAGAAAGTTTCAGGCACTAAACACACAACATTTGAAGGTATTAGGTCTGCTGCTGAAAAGGATGGGCTTCCTCGTGTTAGATGTATTGTTAGGTTTTCACACATTTATGTATGTATGTATGTATGTATGTATGTATGTATGCATTTTTTTAATTGCAAATAATTTATTAAAAAAACACAATCTGCAAAATAACATTCGAACAACAGATAGAAATAGCTATAATAATCTAACCACTCCTAACAGTTCAGTCGTATACATAGCAAAAAAGTAATAAATGATCTTCCTTTTTTGAGATCTTTTACGACATCACTCATTGGAATAAGAGGGTAGGTTTTTAGCTGAGTTCAGCTAATCTGTCTATATATAACTGTTGTTAGTAAATATACTGTTCTCAAGATAGCCTCTTATATTGCACTATTCTATATTGCTTCTTCCCATGCGTTCCATGGCTTCCATTTTTCAGGATGGGTTAGTGTATGTCTACTGTCTAATGCAGCCCCCTCTCAACTCTGCAACTCTGTTATTATAGTAGTCTTTATTACTTGATTTGTAGGAAGAGTACAGAATTTCAATTTTTTGTAATGGCATTCTTAGCTGCTATCAAAATCACCAACAGTAATGACTTATTGTTATAGTGTAGTGTCTATTCTCAATCTGCCCCTGAAAATATCATGGGTGAGGTGCTGCGGTAGCATTGTCGCCTCACAGCAAGACGTTGTTGTGTTTGATTCTCAGCTAGAGCGTCTTCTGTGTGGAGGCATGCCTGAATGGGTGTGCCTTCGTTGAAGGTTGTGCATCAGGGCTGGTAACTCGGCACGTAAAAATCCACTAGCAAACATTAGCGGACCGGAGTTCCGCTGTGGTGACCCCTAACCGGGATAAGCCGAAAGACACAACAACTTAAGTAGTCTCATGACCCCTTTTTATAGCATGTTAGTTTTAAACATTCCCTAAATATTTGACACTGTGTTTCCCTATCTTGTTCTTCATATTTTCAATAGAATTAATATGTTTGGGCATATTTGCACACATATATTTATTTATTTATTTTATTTATTTCTGTGTTTATTTTGCAGTACATGTTTTGCTGACACCAGTTCAGGTCTACTCCAATGGTTTACATGTTCTTATGCCAGGATGATACATTTATTAAATAACATAGTCTGAAGTATTCAGTTAATTCTAATTCCTAAAGAATACAGTCAGTCTGAAGTATTCAATTAATTCTAATTCATATATATTAATATTTTTGATGTTCAGGTTCTGATTTTAAATGAGTAGTTTAATTAGTTTTATGTTAAATTCAGTATGACATGATAGAGTCTTTATAATCTTGCAAATAAGATGATCATTTTTTAAACACAACCTTTATAAATCTGCAGCTGTCATTTTCACCTTTTCAAACTTCAGACATACACATTTTAATGTATATGCTTAATTCTTATATTCTCTTATAAATTTGGAAAGTGCTTTTGGCACAACACTAGAAGTAATCTGAGTGTATCTGTTTTGCCCAAAACGTGTAAAGTGTTTAGAATCAGCACTTAAAGGTGACTGACTGAAGATGTGTGTTACCCCCTTACTTTAAACCAGTGCCACTGTTAACCTCACTTTTGTGTTGATTTAATGATAAAGTCATGCAGAGTAAAATAAAACTTTTCAGCCCATGCTTATACTTAATCAGGGGCTACTCTTCTAAATGGAAAAACATGGATAACCTTAGTTACTTATTTAGGTAGGTATTGAAATCCAGTGGGGGGGGGGGGTCTGTGAACCTCCACATGCTGTGGCACAGGAATTTAATTATTTTATTTTACTTATTTCTTAACTGGGTACATCAGCTGACCCAGAGACCCTTTCAGCAATGACCCAGATCATAGGCGAGCAATACATAGTGCCCAAGTGTCAGCAGTACTATGTAAACTTGTTAATAAATATGGAGATGTATCATCATTCTTACAGCTAAGCATGCACAAACCACTGGCAGAACAGTGAATGAGTCTGTCATAAATTCTAAATAAGTAGCTGAAGTCAAACACGAATTAGATATTTAGTTAACCCAACAATGCTAGAATGTATCAATTAGCTAGTTCTGAGGACAGTAAACTCTCAGTTAACCAGAACTCAAGCAAACAGCATTCTCAAGCAAACGTCAAAAAAAAAAAATGAAGAAATAACAGTACAATTTTCATATGTTGCACTTTGTGTTTTTTCCCCTGCAGAAACATACATTATGTTTTTAGAGTTTTAAAGTTTTTAAAAAGGAAGACAGGAATAAATTCCATCTCTCCCCAACCTGAGAGCAAGTCAAATGAAACAAATAGTAAAGGGTACAGTATTAGTCAGGCCTATTTTTAACAGTAGCTCTCAAGCAACCGGAAACTACAGCTATCCGGCATTTACCAATCCCCATGGGTGCCGGTTAACTGAAAGTTTACTGTACAGCTTTTTTAAGTCATAAAGATGGAGTGAGAGAAAGAGGCATTAACTGAAACTGTGATAAATATGATAGCTATAACATCAAGAGGGATAACCTTTAATGACATTAGTAGCAGGTCAATGGTGCCCAAGTCACATGATTAAGTGTCACTACGCAAACAGTTACAGAGTATAATCGACTGCTCATGATCTGATTAAATGTGACATTATATTTAACAATAATGTAAAGTAGTTTAAAGGTTAATTTGTAAAAGTAGTGTTTTTATTTGTCATACCCTATTTGAACTGTAAGTTCATTTTTATTTTCCGTGGGATAAGAAAATAAGAATTACACTGACTTGGGTTATTTATAGGACTTTATTTGTATCAACTGCAAAACAATACTTTAATGTATGAGAATTACTACAAACAGAATTTACATTTCAGGAGTCTTTTTCTGACTTCAAAAACAGTCTCCCTGCTTAGCCCATTTACTCTGTATGGTCATCAATTAACACTTATCTGTGTGTTCTTATATTAGCTTTCTGTCTATATATCTATTTATAGAAATACGTTTTGTAAAAAATGATAATTTGCAGAATGGTACCTTTTAGTAATGTATGTTCACCCTTGTTTGTGAGGTAGCCTGTGCAATGGCATTTCCTTTCTTGGTCATGTTGTGAGCTGTGGTTTGCTGTGCTTTAGATTCCCATAGATGGCTTTCCTTGTATAAGCTTTAGATAAGAACAGTATGCAAACAGACGCATGAGAGGTACAAACTTTCACTTTTAAGTACTGTGATCTATTAATTTTCAAGCTTTTCACAGAGTAATGCTGCATCTGATGAAGCTGTGATGTGAACGTCTGAATAAATACTGATCCATGTTAGCACAGTAATGTGTGACATGTACTACCCAGTCATGAATCAAGGCTACTCATCAGCTAAAGAAAGAATAAAGCAGTTAGTATAGAGCAACAAGCATGTGCAGGCAAACCTTTTGTAATATACTGTGGGAACATTTTGCATTCCTGTAATTACTGTGCTAAAAGCAACACAAAAGATGATGAACACTGGTAACATATTGCAGTAAGATATTATTCATTTTATATGCCTCCCCACCTCCTCACCTTTTCTTATTATTGTTCTGATTATCTCACTCTACGTGTCCTGCTTCTAGCAGAGAGAAAATTATCAAGAAGTGTGTCATGTAGGATATCTTAAACCTGCTCATTTATTTATAAACAACTTACTGCAATACATCATCTGGTCAAACAATGTATTCTACATGCTGCGACTGCATGCTCTTGGAAACAGGCTAGTACATCTTTCTGTAAAATCAGATTGTTTGCTCATGTTATTATTAAAGAGTCCTGGACATTACATGGTATCCAATTTGCGGTTGTTCTAGTCAGTATTACTGCATAGTAAGCGCCCTGACGATCAGTATTACAGAAGGTACTGGGTTGCCCCAGTCTCTAAAAATCATTTAATCAGTTCTGTGAACAAGATAAATCATCTCCATACCTAGAGCCTTAACTTCTTAGTGGGTCACACAGCATATTTTCATAAAGTGGTACAATTATTAATAGAGACATGACAGTACTGAATTTTTAGTAAAGTACAATTTCATGTTAGCAGTAATAATTCTCTTAAAATCATGCAGACAATCAGAATGGAGCTTATGTGAAATGACACAGGAAAGCACAGTATGCATCCGTTAAGGGGATAACAGCAACACTTGTTGAAGGATTAAGAGTACACGCCGCTAAGCTTGACCTTACTAAGACATTCAATACTATCCCACTTTAGAGAATATCTGACAAATAAAAGCAACAAATGTCAATCTATACACAAATCACTAAATAAAACAAGGTTAAGGAACAGGTTACATGTAACACTGGGGAGTTACTTATCTCTCCAGACAATGGGCTACTAGTGGTGTCCCACAGGGCTCTGTACTGGGGCATTCTTGTGCAATGTGTGATGTTTCACAACCTAAACTGTAGATTCTACATAATTGTAAAACTAGCAGTTTTAAACTTCTCTGCCTCCATCTCCAAATACAATGACTTCAGACGTAGTCTATATAGGAATGATATCTCATGCCATGGGGAGAGAGTTTGCAGCTGAGCACGGCCCCCTGCATAAAAAAAATAAAAATAAAATTCCTAATTCCTGCTTTTGCAATTAGTAGGAATCGATGCTACATATTTTGCAATTTCAGTAGGATCCATTTTTTTTTCAGATATGCAAGTGGAAATAGATAACCAAGTATGCAGATGAGTAGATAGAGAGATAGATAGATATATGCAAAATTAAAGCAAATATTGTGTAGAGAACATTGAATAAAGTAAGCTGACAGTATCATAAGTAGTACATATAAGAAAAAGTACCAGTTGTGGTGAATGAGTGCTTTGGTCTAAAACATGCAAAGTTCCATCAAAATTCTATGTTTTTACAATTCTCGGACTACCAAATTTAGAATTTAGTGATTTTTTTTAACCAGGAAAAATGGAGTATCAGGGTTTCTGTTAAAGATCTAGGGAGAATTGTAAACAACAGTTTTAACTTTGACAAGTGTGCATCTACCAAATTGAGAGCAAGCATGTTCTGTATTCCAGGTAATTCTAAAATGAATGTTTATTACTTCTGAGACATCACTTTACCACATTGCAACTTCCTAATCTGACTCATTACGGAAAAAATGCTAAGTTAGAATTTGAAAAGTTGCAATAATTTCTTACCAGAAAGAAAATGTAATGCTAGAACTATTTAGAAAGGGTTAGGGAACTTCTTTTATGTTTTGTTTCTTATGAATTACTTGAAGGTGGCTTTAACCTTGTCTATAAGGTCATGTCTGATCAGGTTCTGTTTGAAAGTGTATGCACAAAACACACCACTGAGGTAGTAATAAAAAATTAGGGAACTTAATACTAAAATTTTCAGTAGTAGAAAAGAAACATGACGGATAAATTACACAACACTTTTTAAAAACAATAAGCTTCCCCTCATCATTAGAAGAAGTCAGTGATTAAGGTATTTATTTATTGGTATTTGTCTAGAGGGACAGCCTGGCTTGGCAAATTGCCTCTCCTGGGGAGATCAACTCCACTATAACAAATAAATTCAGATAAAGGGCAGTATTCGCATTCAATATGTGAATGCAGAAAGGTTAGCTGCACTGTCCACATGTTTCAGCAGCAAAGGCATGATTCATAGAGGCATTTATACTATCGTGCAATGGCAGCAAATAGGCATGAGCATATGAATTTATAATGAGATACAAATGAGACATTGTGTAAAATGGCATATTGTTAATGAGTCCTTTCACATATTTGTGACTCATAAACAGAAGTTTACGTGTTTTCTTGTCAGTCATTATAACAGGCAGAATCACACTTTTTCTATCTACTTTGCAATCTGTGGTGATGCAGTCACTTTCTGCTAGCCTTGCTATTTCCCAGAGTGCACTGCTTGCTTGCCCAAGCCAAAACCTCCTGTACCCAGTGACACTTGCTGGCCAAGAAGACAGAGTTGTAGGTAGAGAATAACTGACTTTAATTTTGAAAATAAGGAGATACTTGACAGCTTTACAGTGGACAGGGATATTGTAAGGGTCTTAGTGAGTATTTATGGCTTCCACAGGGGCACGGGGGGATGCTTGTCTTTCTATACCTGTAGATACAAAGGTATGTATAGCCCTCAAAATACTTGCCACTGGGACCTTCTTGAAACAGACTGTGAACACAGGTATCTCACAGGCTTCTGCCTCAAAGATACTTCTGCAGTTCCTGTACTCTTGGCACATGTGGATCAGTACATCTATTTCTCAATGTCACCTCAGGACAGAGCCCAAACTATGGGGTGGGATACATTGCACCCATGTTGCAATTAGGGAACAATAGTCCATGGGGGGAAGGTACTAAAATAGGAAGGGCTACCTTTCCATCAATTGTCAGGCAATGTGTGATGCTGTGGGTGCATCACCAATGTCACTGCCCAACATCCTGTCAGTGCACGTGATTCCCATATCTGGTACACTTGCTCAGTCTACCTCTTCCTACATGGTAGGATGCCCAGTAGTCATATTGTTGGTAAGTGGAAAATGTACATTAATTTTATTTAAGTAGTTACTCATGGTAAAATGTATTGCTGAATACTAAACCACATTTTTTGCCTACAGAAGGATGGACTTAATTTTATGTTCATGTTTTTGGAACTTGTCTTTGAAACAAAACTGGTAATTTTTTTTAAAGAATCCTTTGATTGCATCCATATTTGGCATCCCAAAGGTGCACATATCAATCATGGACCCTTAGGACAATTGTGGCAGCAGATGGTTTGAAGACTGAGCCCCTTGTTAAATATGTGGACATTCAATTTAAAAGTTTTTTTATTGTCAAAACACATGTTTTAACAGAGTCATGCCATTTGTTGAGAGTTTTGGGGGAATGTGAGTATAACAAAGACATAGTGTTTTTAACTATTGATGTGAAAGATTTGTTTTTAGTGATCCCTCATAACCTCAGCACTGAATGGTTTGTGGACACTTTAGCAACTGGTACTGTGTGTTTAACAATGAAATTAAGATTATATCAGCTTTTATGGAAATGGTTTAGAAAAACAATTTTATATATTTTGAGGGTGATTACTACAGACAGATCACAGGTGTGGCAATGGGGGCTGAGTCTGCATCAGTGTTTGTCAATATTATTTTATAGTGGTGGGAGATGAATTTTATATTTACTCTAAATACTATGAATTTATTTATAAATACTTTCATTTTTGGATGCTGTATTGATTTTATGGACTATGGACAATGTTTCTGATTTTAATGATTATATTATTGATTCTATCTCTTTTTATCCTTACCTTACAATGTGGATATTGACAGTGTTAACTACTTAGATGTCACTATTTATGAGAGTATTATGAGAGTATTGATTGTGATAGATTTGAATCTAAGATTTTTAGGAAAACTGCACACTGTAACAGTTATCTTTACTATATGAGTAAACACCCACATTTGCAAAAAAAAAGTAATTTGGTGAAAGGGCAGATGGTAAGGTTGTCCCATTTAGTAAAGAGTGATGGTATTTTTGAGAAGGAATTGGACTTTTTAAAAAGTATGTTTTAGAACAGAAAATATCCTGACACCTTCATTAACACTTTGGTTGAGTATGTTTTGTGTAATAGACATAAGCTTTATCAACCGATTTTGAGATTTTCTAACACCGTTAGTTGTAACAATAGTATTGATAATAACAGAAGCATGGCTGTGGTATTATTGTATGATAACGGCAGTGTTTGTGCAAGGAACATTCTTGAAATGAACTAGAAGAATCTTCTTCAAGCCTTTAATTTAACATCAAAGTTAGGGACTGATCCTGGTATAGTGTAGAAGAAATGCAGGCGTTTAAAATCTTATTTTGAAGGTAATAGCAGAGGTATATCATGGAAAAATAATCAGGAAAAGGGAATGAGGGAAATGTGTGGCATCCATCCAGTGTAGGTACATTAATGACAGTATTAATAAAACAATTGGAAATTACTCCAGGGTAATAAGTGCTAATGGCAGGTATGACTGTAACACTAAAGGGGTGATTTATGTAGCTACTTGCATGTCTTGCCCCATGTTCTATGAAGGTAAAACTGAGCATCAACTTAGGAGTAGGATTTATCAGCACTTATATACTATTAGGAAATGGTATTCTAAAAATGCTTTATATAGACATGTATTGGTGTGTAACAGTTATAAAAAAATGTATTTTACATATTGGAGAAGGTTGTGCCTAATGTCAGAGGAAGAAACTAGTCCTCCTACCTGGAATAGACATTGGCCCTAGGGCCTATATAAGCCTAGCCAAAAAAGTACCCTGGCTTTCGCCACCCAAGAAAATTATTTTCCTGTGCCCCTGTCGGGCAGAGCCACAGAAGTGATCCCCGGGGTGAATTTCCTATCTTGCATCCAATCATTAAGATTTTTCTTGAAGAGTGCTAATGAGGAGCTTTGTTTGATATAGATAGGTAGTTAGTTCCAGAGTATGGGAAGTCACTCGGACAGAAATCTATCCCTCCAACATGTTCTGTTTATTGTGGTGACAAGGTTTAGGTCCCAAGAGCATGTGGCTCGGAGGGATTGGGATTTCTTTAAGTGGAGCATGTGGCACATCCAATAGCTCTGGATTTGACATAGCTTTTTATGTTAGGCAGAGATCTACTTTGAGTAGGCGATATGCGACGGAGTAAAGCTAGAGTTTTTTGAGACAGTCTGTGCAGGGCATCTGTTTGAGGCCAGTAATCCTCTTTGTGGGGTATTTCATAGGTTCATAGGTAGGTACTAGGCTATTGGGCCTAAGGGCTATATAAGCCTAGCCAAACAGTACCCTGGCTTTTGCCACCCAAGAAAATTATTTTCCTGTGCCCCTGTCGAGCAGAACCACAGAAATGATCCCCAGGGTGAATTTCCTATCTCCCATCCAATCATTAAGATTTTTCTTGAAGAGAGCTAATGAGGAGCTTTGCTTGATATAGATTGGTAGTTTGTTCCAGAGAATGGGAAGTATCTGGGACAGGAATCTATCCCTCCAGCATGTTCTGTTTATTGTGATGACAAGGTTTAGGTCCCAAGAGCATGTGGCTTGGAGGGATTGGGATTTCTTTAAGTGGAGCATGTCCAACAGCTCTGGGTTTGACATAGCTTTGTATGTTAGGCAGAGATTGCCTCTGAGTAGGCGATATGTGATGGAGTAAAGCTGGAGTTTTTTGAGACGGTCTGCGTAGGGCATCTGTTTGAGGCTGGTAATCCTCTTTGTGAGGTATTTCTGTGGTCTTTCCAGTAGTTGCAGATGTCTTGTGAGGTACATACCAAAAGAGGTGTTGTACTCTATATTGGGTCTAATGAGTTACAGGTAGAGGGGAACAATGACCTCTTTTTTCCTGGATTAGAAACCTTTTGTGATGAGGTGTGCCACATAGAAGGATTACCTGACTACTGTGGCGATGTGATTATCAAAGGAGAGACTACTGCCAACCTGTATCCCAAGGTCTCTTATCAGACTTTCGGTGTTAAGTAGACTACCGCCTATTTGGTAGTTCAAGGGTACAGAGTTTTTACCAAAAAGGGTGACAATGCACTTTTTGGCATTGAGCTTGAGGCCATGGCTTTGACACCAGGTATCTGTCTCAATGAGGCTCTTTTATAGGATGTCCACATCGTTAGGAGTTATGATTATGGCTCCTAGTTTGCAGTCTTCTGCGAACTTCATTAGCCAAAGACCTTCTGTGTTAGCCTGTACTTCAGAGAAGTAGATACCAAACAGGAGAGGACCCAGGACTGAACCCTGTGGTACTCCACTTGTCACTGGTCTGAAGTTGGATTTGGAGTCTGCTACTTTCACAGTGTGGGTTCTGTCAGTGAGCCAGTTGGCAACCCATCTTGTGATATAGGTATTTATACCTAGTTTAGTGAGTTTATCTATAATTCCAGAGTGGGGGATGGTGTCGAAAGCCTTGTCGAAATCTAGATAGGCTGTGTGAATCACCTTACCCTCATCTACGGCTTTGGTGAATGCTTCAAAGAAGTCTATCAGGTTTAGGAGACATGATCTGCCTTTTACACACCTGAACTTGGTAGGGTCCAGAGTTTGGAGATTACCAATGTCATTGTTTATAAGTTTCATGATGATACATTCCATAGTCTTGCAGACCAGGCTCTTCAGGCTAATGGGGCAGTAGTTCCTGGGGTCCGTGGTGGCTCCCCCTTTGTGGAGTGGGATAACCATTGCTGTGCGCCATTCAGTGGGCATAAAGCCTGAGGTGAGGCTCAAACATGATACTTAGGTGGGGTGCCAGTTCGTTCTGTAGTTTGTTTAGAATGCAGCATGGGATGTTGTCAGGTCCCATGGATGCTGTGTTCTTGGCTTTGGAGAGTGTGTTTTTTACCTCTGCAGCCGTGATTACACAAACTTTACATTCTTCCAGTATAGAGATGGGCTCTTTAAGGGATGAGACGGGGGCCTTTACAGTTGTTGTAGATGTCTTGTGAGGTACATACCAAAAGGGGCCCTTTATTATATAATGGGTCTAATGAGTGATGAGTAGAGGGGAACAATGACCTCTTTTTCCTGGATGAGAAACCTTTTGTGATGAGATGTGCCATGTAGAAGGATTTCCTGACTACTGTGGCAATGTGATTAACAAAGGAGAGACTACTGTCCACCTGTGTCCCAAGGTCTCTTATCAGACTTTTGGTGTTAAGTTGACTACCACCTATGTGGTAGTTCATAGGTACAGAATTTTTACCAAAAGGGATGACAATGCACTTTTTGTCATTGAGCTTAAGGCCATGGCTTTGACACCAGGCATCTGTCTCAGTAAGGCCCTTTTGTAGGATGTCAACATCGTTACGAGTTTTGATTATGGATCCTAGTTTGCAGTCATCTGCAAACTTCATTAGCCAAAGACCTTCTGTGTTAGCCTGTACTTCAGAGAAGTAGATACCAAACAGGAGAGGACACAGGACTGAGCTCTGTGGTACTCCACTTGTCACTGGTCTGAAGTTGGATTTGGGGGTCTGCTGCTTTCACAGTGTGGATTCTGTCAGTGAGCCAGTTGGCAACCCATCTTGTGACATAGGTATTTATACCTAGTTTAGTGAGTTTATCTATAATTCCAGAGTGGGGGATGGTGTTGAAAGCCTTGGCGAGATCTAGACAGGCTGTGTGAACCACCTTACCCTCATCTACCGCTTTGGTGACCACTTCAAAGAAGTCTATCAGGTTTAGGACACATGATCTACCTTTTATAAATCCGAACTGGGTGGGGTCCATAGTTTGGAGATTACCAATGTCATTGTTTATAAGTTCCATGATGATACGTCCCATAGCCTTGCAGACCAGGCTCATCAGGCTAATGAGGTGGTAGTTCCTGGGGTCTGTGGTGGCTCCCCCTCTGTGGAGTGGGATAACCATCACTGTGCTCCATTCAGTGGGCACAAAGCCTGAGGTGAGGCTATGATTGAACATGGTACTTAGGTGGGGTGCCAGTTTGTTCTGTAGTTTGTGTAGAACACAGCCTGAGATGTTGTCAAATCCCATGGATGCTGTGTTCTTGGCTTTGGAGAGTGTGGTTTTTACCTGTGCAGCTGTGATTACAGTAACTTTGCATTCTTTCAGTATAAAGATGGGCCCTTTAGGGGGTGAGAGGGGGGGGGGGTAAAGTTAGCACTGAACCTATCTGCCAGGATGTTGGCAATATCAGTTGGTTCTGTATATTTAGTGTCATTGTGCTGTAACTCAGAGCAGATCTGAGTGCTGCCATTGAAATTCTTGACATAGCAATAGAATGCTTTGTGGTTGTCTTAAGAATCAATGGCAATTTTGTTTTCATAACAAGCTTTGGTGGATTTTATGAGGGATCTCAGCTTCTTACTGAGGCTGACCAGGGAGTTCCTCCAATCATGGGATTTTACTCTTTTTTTGCCACAGTTTCTTTCTTCTGTTGTAAAGTTTGTTTATGGCAGAGGTCCACCAGATTAGCTTCCTTTTTTTTGGAGGATAGCATCTTGGTTCTGTTAGGGATTACACTATCCATGCACTCATGTAAGTTCTTATAAAGTGCATTTGTGTAGGATTCAGCAGTTGTACCTCTATTGTCCGTCTACATGGGTGTCATGAAGTTTGCCAGTTCTGTCTTAAGAAGCGTGAAGTTGGCTTTGGAGAAATGTTTTACGGTAGTTTCCCTAATGGGGTTGGGATGTGGATGTCTATGATGATTAGCTTGTGGACGGATCTGACAAATGAGGAACTGACCTCTGGTGTGGAACACCGGTTGCCCATGTTAGTAATGACCAGGAATAGGATATTGCTGCCCCTGGTGGGGGTGGGGATAAGTTGATCCAAGTTGTTGGAATTTATGAATTCCAGAAAATGTTGGGCAAAAGAGTTGGTACATGAGTAGTTTTCCCAGTTAATGGTGGGATAGTTGAAATCACCCATAATTAGGGTGTTAGGTTGTACCCTAATATTTCCCAGTGTATCAAGAAATGAGGAGTGAGAATCCTGGGGCATGGTGGGTGATCTGTAGCAAGCTACAATTTGGATTGCAGTCTTGCCCAGAGTTAGTTGCACTTGGATAATCTTGGATGCATTATGCTGAGCAACTAGCCTGGAGGTGTGGATATCCTTAATGAATATGCACATGCCTCCGCGTTTAGTGTTTCAGTCTAGGTTAGGTGGCCGAAAGGTGTGGTATGAATTATAGCCTAGTAATGCAGAGGTGCTCTCCTTGAACCAGGTCTCTGTCACTGCACAAATGTCGATGTTCTCCATTTTAAGGAGTGCCTCGAATGAGTGCATTTTGAGGTTTAGACTTCTAGCATTGAGTAGCATTACCCTCAGATTTTGCTTGCTTGTAGCTGTTACAGTGGTGAATTTGTCATTTGATGCTTGCCTAAAAAAGGCACTATAGGGGTGGCAAGAGCCTTAGCCAGTATCCGGAATCCCAAGGGCGACAGGTGCAGGCAATCTCTGGCAAAGCATCGTGGTCTGTCGATCATGTCATCCCAGGCAGACAGATACTGGATCCCCTTAGAATGACACCAGAAGCTTAGCCAATTGTTGAAGTCATCATCAAGGAATTATATTTGGCAAATTTTACTTAATGTGGATCAGTTGACAGGTATTAACAATAAGTTGGAAACAAAAAAGACAACTAAAGTGGATAAAGGATGGTTAAACACAAAAATGATCCAAACATTGAATAAAGAACAACCATAAAACAATGCTGTAGAGTCACAAAATATTAATAGCAGGTTGAGTAATAAAATGGTAAGCGCTTTCACGCCAACACTGGCACTTCCTCAGAACATGCAAATAACTGATAAAGACATAGATTTGAATGGAACTGTCTCTTTAAAACCTATATTGAAATCACAGGATATTTTAGATGATGATTGTTGTTATATTTAAATGTGATTAAAATACTGGTTATTTGCATGGTCCCACTCAGTTTATGTTTTTTTTTGTTAGTGTACAAATGGAGGCAGCCACAGATATTTGGTATCCCACCATACTACACCCATCTCTACTCTTTGCTATTTCCATGTAGTCCTGGAAATTTTCAAGTCCAGCATTGAGAATTCTGACCATTTCCAGCCTGACTCTCTGTAGCAGCAGTGCTCTGAGCCCTAACAATGTCATGACATATTTGCTGCTGGGCAGCCAACGCTTTATGTGTTTCCCAAAGTAGCTGTGACAAATTCCTGTGCCTGGCATCCCTTTGTAAAGGTGTTACTGTCTACATTGTTACCACTGAATTTCTGCCATCATCCTGAAAATGTTGATCTTGGTTCAGAGATACTGGTGTAGAGGTGCACAGGCTTTCTCCACATACAGCATGTGCTTGACTTTGGGATGCAGTCACTTCCTCCAGAATCACTAACATGTTGTGGGGTGTGAGATCCTGCCATTAAACATGGGGGCTGAGTGCACTTCATAAATATAAGATTGTTGTTATTGTTATCATTATCTTCAGCAGCCATTGTGCAGCTGATATCCTCCAAATTTATTGGTACACAGGAAGTGTTTGTTTCTGCTGCTCACAATGTAAAAAATTAGTTGAATGCATTACTGATAAAGAAGTAGCATACAGCACTGTATGCTTAGTAACGAGGTGTGGGGGACACTTCCTATGGACACTGCCTTTATTGTCATTATGTGCAGAAGTGGAGGGGTCACCTGTCAATAGTAACTGCCATGTTTTAAATGTAATTGTTCCATGTCAGCATTTAGTTCACTATATAAATAAAACAACCTTCCTGAACAGACGTGTTGCTGCTCCATACTTTGGTAGTAACTAATGTCCACATCACCTTTGATTATTCCAGTCCTGTTATCTTCTGTGTCAGTCATCCCCAAAAATTGAGAGGAGGTATTCCTTATCTGGTGTTAAATGAATAAGTGTAGGAGGTCTTCCCCAGTATTGGTACAGCAATTGCATTCTGCCTTACCTTAGCTCTGGCATGTCCTACCATATAATTTGCCCTTTTCTTGCATTGTGTTAAGGTGTAGTTCCTTCCACCAACAGCATTTATATCCATAACCACTTGATTCCAGGCCTTTGCCCTCTCAGCTTGTTTGGGCCCTCCCCCTTTTCCAAAAAGACATTTGCCCTACGCTGTAAGTGCTGCCATGAGGATGGGGTTCTCCTCATGGCGAAAATTATTCTTCCTTTGCCTTGATCTCTGGTTTTGGGACCTAAAACAATAAGCCACAGTTATACGCAAAAAAAAAAAAAAAAAAATTCTCATGTAGTCAACAGTCCAACAACGTGGCAATAAAAGCATGCCTGCTATCATCACCAATAAATAAATTAATTAATTAAAATAAAATAAAACAACCTGCGGTTAGGTGACACAAAACCTATAATTATATAAAGATGCTGAGTCTCAATCAAGCCAAGTACAGTTGTAATGTTTGCATCGTCATGGAAACATTCATAACTGTAAGGCAAGCAGTTTAACAGACCCATATCCTCATCCTCCTAACAATTTGCTGTATTTATAGTGTTTTTTTTCATTCAGCAATGACACTCAGAACTTTCCCAGTAAACAACCATGTATGTTGTGCCAACAAAGCATCCTTCACACTTCATTACTTTACAGTTAAATCACGGTAAAGTATTTAATTCTACCATGTGTGCACAATCACTAAAAGACAGCAAAATAAATGTATTCTTCTCATGGATCACTTTGCACTTCCACTGCTACTGTAATGAATTTCCATTTAGAAATGATAGTTTTGCAGTATTCACATAAGTCATGCAAATCTGTTCATCATATCATTAAAACAACATTTCTTCAAGTAAACTGAGTAATTTAACATTATTTTGAAATGTCTGATATTAATTTGTAATTTTCTAATATTTATTTCTGGATCTAGGACTATTGAACAAAAGTTCAATAGTCTGAATCCACAATCACCGAACACACTTTAACCAAAGTGCTTTCACCGAAAAAGTCCTTTCGTTAAAGTGTGTTTAAAAACAAAACAATAAAACATTACTTTTACACTTTTGCAGGGGGTGCAAGCCCCCTGCACCCCCACACCCCCCTACTTAAATATTCACACTCCGAGGTTGCACTACAGTGGGGAAAAGGGAATGTAATTGCAATGCAATGTAATATGGCAGTGTTAAAGTTCAGAGCCATTTTTGTTTTATATGAAATTAGGCCACTTTATGATTATCACTATGAATTTCAGTAATATGTGAATGTGTAAGACAACTTATTTACCCTAACCAGCCTCAAGTAGTCATGAATGTAGTCTTGGGTACTCATGAATGCACTAGAGATGACAGTGGAGTCTGCTGTCTTCCCCAGCAATCCCCAAGAGCTCAAGGGCATGCATAGATAACCTCATTTACTCTCTAAGGTGATAATGTTTACAAAAGACAGAATGCAATCATGTACATGATAGTTTGTCCAACAATTAACCATAATATCTGCCCATCCAACATCATCTGACACACCATATCTCCTCAGATCAATCAACATTTAATGCAAGTTGATGCTGGCACACTGTAAGATTTATTTCAACAGAAATAAACAAAAGCCCCCAAAAAAGTACAGCTGTGTAAAATCTTACCATAACAGTAGATATCATTGCCTCCACTGCTGCAGTATTCTTAAACAAATGGGATTTCCTGCTGCAGAAGCCTAATATCAGGCCAGTCTTCCAAAGACTCCTAAATTTAAAAGGTATGCTGAAAAATAACCATATGCTGCCTGCCGAACATAGGGCATAAAGGTGACATTCAGGCCTACTAAAATCAGAACTGATTGCCCCAGGAGGAACCCCAGTCCAAGGAACCCAAGAGGTAACGTGTACATCCAGGAAGGTAAAGAACTAGGGAGATGGAAGGAGGGAGCAAATATTGCAACAGTGAAGGCTAGGACATCTACCATTATGGTAAGATTTTACACAATTGTACTATGTCCTTATATTCAGTGATGCAGTATTCTTAAACATATGGGAGAGGGCCAAAGCTCAAGAGGAAATTTGGGAGGCAGAAGGGGCAGAAGGGTCCCCTTAAAAAAACATGAAAAACTGAACTAGCAAAACCAACCCTAGCTCTACAGATACCATCCAACTTGTAGCACTTAGTGAAGGTATGCACAGAAGTCCAGGTAGCTGCTTCAAGAATAGAATTCATATTTAAGCATTTGAATAAAAGCACCAGAAGAAGCCACAGCTGTAGTAGCATGAGCTTTAATTTAAAAAGGAAGGCTATTGCCATGAAATGATTAACAAAAAAAAAAATAACCTTAGAAAACCAAGAATAAATAGTTTGCTTGGATACAGCAAGTCCCAAAGCTCTAAGATGAAAAGAAACAAATAACTGATCAGATTTTCTAATAGCTTCGGTTATATTCAAATAAACCCTAAGTTGCCTATGCATGTCCAAAATATGCAGCACCCTCTCACTATCAGTTTGCAGAGAGGGGAAAAAAGTAGGCAGATTAACAGACTAATTAAGTGATTAACCACCTTCAGCATAAAAGAAGGGTTAGTGCACAAGGACACTGTCCTCATGAAGAATAAAAAAAGAAGGACAAGCCATAGGGTCCTGCAACTCAGACACCTGTCTGGCAGAAGTAAATGCTAACTAAAGAACAATCTTCCAGGAACAATGTTGCAAGGAAACTGAAGCAGTAAGCTCCAAATGAGTCTGAGTCAACTTCTCCAAGACAAAATTAAGATCCCAGGGAGGAGTAACAGGCTTCCTGGGAGGTCTAATATTAAGGACACATTTACGAAATTCTTTCACCTCAAATCTAGCAGCTAAAGGAGGAGAAAAAGGCAGAGAAGCAGAGATAGCTGATAGGTGGGCCTTAATAGAAGAAAAGGCCAAACCAGCGTTGAGTAACTCAAACAAATAAGAGAGACCCAAAGGAGCATACAAAGTAAGTGGGTCCAGGTTACGAGAGAGACACCAAAAAGAAAACATCTTCCATTTGAATAAGTAGGATTTCCTAGTTGTAGGTTTCCTGGCCTTCTGCATGACTTGCAGCACTTCCTCAGAAAAAGGGTGTCTATCAGGAATCAAAATCCTATCACCCACAGTGTCATTTGAAGCATGGACAGATGGGGATGGATAAGAGATCCCTTATCTTGTGTGATTAGATCCACCCTGTGAGGTAACTTGTGATGATTGCCCCTGGCTAGATGCAGAAGAGGGAACCAGTGCTGTTGTGGCCAAAAGGGAGTCGCCAACAAGATTTTGGGAGCATCATGTTGAATTTTGAACAGGAGTTACAGAATGAGAGGAAGGGGAAGTAAAGCATAAAGAAACATCCCTTTCCAAGAGAATGAGAGGGCATCCGCCTTCCATACCAGAGGACCTGGGACTCTGGCACAAAACATAAGAAGTTGTCTGTTCAGAGGGGAGGCAAAAAGATCCACATGAGGAGTACCCACTGGTGGATAATGTCCAGAAACATGTTCCCCTGAAGCATCCGTTCATGGGACCGAGTTAAGGACCTGCTCAGAGTGTCTGCCACAATGTTCTGACTGGATTTGATATAAACTGCCCGAAGAGTCACTTGACACTTGCCAGCAAGATCCCATACCAGAACTGCCAACCGGCAAGGATACGATATTGTTCCTCCCTGCTTGTTGATACACCATATCACTGTGGTATTGTCTGTGAGCACCTTGATATGCCATGGAGGGAAAAGAGACTGAAAGACCAGAACAGCCAGCAGAAGAGCTCTCATTTCTTTGACACTGATGTGCTCCTTGTGCTGACAAGGCAACCACAGCCCTGTACCTTTAGGGAGCCAAAGGTCACCTCCCATCCCATGTCTGAGGCATCTGTGAACATTTTCTAAGAGGGAAGAAGAGGATGAAAAGGGATCCCTGGATTCAGAGACAACTGCTGAATCCACCAGAGAAGGTCTTGTCTGAGACAAGGAAGAACAGGAGCTACAAATTCTAGAGGATGAGCATGTTGAAGCCACAATGACTTCAGAAACCACTGAAACTTTCTCATATGAAGTTTGGCCAGAGGGAGCATCAGAATGGTGAATGCCATGAAACCCAGAGCTCTCAGAAACTCCCTGGCAGTAATGGGAGCCAGAGGCAGAAGAGTGTGAAAGAAGGAAATGAGAGCTAAGGCCTTTGGTGGGGGCAGGGATGCAAGCGTTGGCACTGTTTGAACCCTGCAACCCAGAAAAGCATGATCCTGAGAAGGAGTCAGAGAAGACGTTTTGAAATTTATAGTGAGCCTCTGGTTCAGACGAAAGGATATGGCAAAATGAAGATTTTACAAAAGGGTCTCTGCAGAGGATGTCGGAATCAACAGGTCATCCAAGGAAGGAAATATTTGGATCCCATGAAGTCTGCAAAAAGCAATCACAGGAGCAAGGCATTTGGTGAACACCCTTGGGGCAGTAGAAAGGCCAAAGAGCAAAGCAGAGAACTGAACATCCCAGGAAGCAACAGAGATGCACAAAAACTTCCTGGAAAAAAAGTGTGGATTGGAATATGGAGATAAGCATCCTTGAGATCTAGAGACACCATATAGGCCTGAGGGAGCAAAAGAGGAAACAGAATTGGAAGGGACAACATCTGAAAGGAAGGTACCTTTAGAAAAGTATTTAGATGAGAGAGGTCTAGAATAGGTCTCCAGGTGCCCTCTTTTCTAGGCATAAGAAACATGCTGCAGTGGAACCCTTTCCCCCTTTGGGATGCAGGCACCTGTTGAATAGTACTCTGAGACAAGAGATCTTGAAGAACCTCTTATAAAAAGGGATGTTGTTCTTGAGGAGGCTGAAGAATGCCCATAAAAGGAGGATGGGATTCCCACACCATGAAGTACCCTTGACAAATGAGTGACAGAATCCAGGAATCTTGAGTGATCTGAAACCAAACCAGAAAAAAAAAAGAAACTTGAAGAGAAAGAGGAATGTGGCTGGGAAGAGACAGATAGTCACGCAGTACTTGGTTTGGCCAGAAAGGAAGGCTTTGGAGTCCCTGAAAATTGAATAGCCTTAGCAGAAGGAGCCTGTTTGCCACTCTTTTTACCTTTAGCAGAAGGACAGAATTGCCTATGAACAAAGGCAGGCTTAGCAGGGTAGTTTCTCTGAAATTTAGGTACAGGAGAAGCAAACACATGTTTAAGCTCCCATAAGGCCTTACCCTTATCGTGAATGGACTAAAACCAGCAGCAGCTTCCCCAAACAAAAGTTTAGAATCCAGAGGAGCATCCATTAACTTAGCTTTAATATCATCAGGGAGAAGTTGAAGCCTAAGCCAAGAGTACCTCCACATAAATGAACAAAAAACAGCAGCCCTAGAAGAGGCATCTGCCGCATCTTAACTACATTTAATAGAATGACAAATAACTTGAGAGGAAGTCCCTAGCAAGGGAAGAACAGAAGTTTTACCCCCAGAGTCTGTAAAATCAGAAATAAGTTGACAGGCCTGAGAAAGAAGAGCCATCACATACCTTGACATATGGGTCTGATAATTAATAGCCCTAAAAGTTAGGGTAGCAGAAAGTGTAAACCTATTTGCCCAGCCTGTCCATAGTTCTGCTGTCCTTGACAAACAGTAATAACGTAAGCAAAGGAAGCAAATGAGAGGCCTTATCAGAGGCTACAGACACTACTGAGGGGTCCGCAGCAGGAAATTTATATAAAAAATAACAATCCTCAGGAACCCTATAAAACCTATCAGGCTTCTTGGGAGCAGGAGGGAGAGAATCAGGCACATGAAAGGCATTGTAGAAAGCATCCAGTGAAGCAGCCAAAACAGGAGGAATAGCCACAGGTTTAGGAGAGTCAAATTACAACAATTCATAGTACCTCTTATGGATATCAGAGACCTGAGTACAATCCCACTTAAAAAAAATCCATCATCCTAGAGAGTGCGCCTTCAAAGGAACATCAGGAGTAATAAAGTCCTCCTCCTCTGACCCATAGTCCAAAAGAAAAGGAATTTGAGTAGAATAAGTTAGAGATTCATCAGCAGAATCTGACTCATCCTCAGAAGAATCCTTTCTCTAGGCCTTTTGAGAGGAGTAGAGGACCAAGTTGGAGTAGGAACTTAAACCCCATAAGGAGGCTTTAAGGACATTAAGGCAGAAAATAACCCCTGAGTAAAAGCCTGCCACTCACATTGTGGATCCCTAAAAGCAGAAGTAACGTGTTTAATTTTTTTTTTTTTTTTTTAAGGGAATGTCCTGAGAAGGCTCAGATCCAGGGCGACAGTTGAGAAACAAAGCAGGAACTTCTTCCCCAGCTAAAAACTGAGGAACTCCCCTAGGCCCCTCAGAAAGAAAATTAACCTTGGTTCCCTCTGAATGTCTGAGACAGAAACCTGCAATGCCTCTTTGGATCTACTGCCGGCCAGATCCTCACTGGCCTCCAACATGATCACTGTAGAGAAATCCAAGAACATAGCTGGGTGAGCCTCCGGGTTTGTAACAACCTCGGGAGAAACACCTGGCAGAGGCTGGACAGCAGAAGATTCTGGTCATACCTTTTTCACCTTCTCCTTCCCTAACAGCTGACCCTCGGGGCAGGAAATTCATTCCATAGAATCTTTAGAGAGTAGTTTAAGATTCTGGTTCTCGCGATATAAGGAAAGGGGAAAAAAAGTCTACTGCGAAGGGTTTTTGGTACAAACACCTGACAAAAAGAACAGGACGTATGATTATGATAAGCACCTAGGCAAAAGAAGACACTTATCGTGGTGGTCTCTAGGGGGAATCTGTCTCCCACACTGGCATTTACCCTTCCTGGATGACATTTACTCCAAATAACACAAAAAAAAAATAAGAAAAAACAAAATCCCCAACAGAACACTTATCTTGCAAAAACAGCAAACAGGCATAGGAAATCACTGGAGAATGAAAATGCATTCAACTGGCAGAAAGTGGATGCAGGTGACCTACAGAAGTGTAGGCCTGACTAGCTAGCTGAGTAGGTAGATCAAGTGATGACAAGAAAGCCAGAGTTCAATACTGAGTATTTTTTTAAATCATATCAAAAGTAGGTTTTAAAAAATAAACTATAAAAATATTGCTGATTATAGTTTCAACACCATTTAATATTCAGGTCTCTCAGTAAAATGGTATTCATTCTGAAAGTCAAGAGTTTAAAACATGCACATGGGTAGGCAGAAATAAAGGAAGGAACGGGAAATATGTAGGTATAATAAATGAAAGCCTTTGCAGAACCTTTCACTGTAACCTTTGCCATTAAAAAGACAGTATAATATCCACCAGATGAAGACTTAACCTGTGCTAAAAAGATCTGTAAGGTGATTACTGATCCAAAGCATAGCTTCTCCAGCTGCTGTAACTGTAGGTCTGTCACACCTGAAGATGAGGTAATTTGATATTTGGCTACAGAGAAGAAAAATGCCAGGCTTTGGTCACATTTCTGAGAGGGCCATGATAGCAGTTATACAGAATCTAGCCAAACATCTAATACAACATGCTTGTTGACTATGATTTCACATTATTGTGGGCAGTTTTCAGTACACACAGGGATGTGGCAACACCAGAGAGTGTAAAACAATGAAAGGACATAGTTAATTTCTCCATCACCATACAATGCAAGTCTGACAAGAAAGTATGAGACAGAGGAAGTTTCTCTTACAGGAAAATAACAATGAATACTAGTTCTGCATTTCAGGAAGGGCCTCTGTGCCAGGAAACAAAAAAGGCTCATAGGTTCTTAGTAGGTTTATGGCCAAGAAGACCATTGAGAAACTCAGCTACATTGCCCAGCATTGGTGGTAGACTAACACGTCACCCAGTAAGTAGACTTTCTCCACATTTCTCCAGTGAAAAGCTGCAATCAGACATCTAGTCATCTGGACTGGTTTTAAAGGTTGTTAGGGAAATACTTTGCTTGGTAGGTAAAGGCAGTCTGTTCTATAAATGGGTTATACATTGGGTTAGGCATCTGTCTCATCATTTGTTGCTGCTGATGTAATAGTATAGGATTAGCCCTCTAAAACAGGTATTTCCTTTACCACCCATTCTGTTTAGGTGAAGGAGTGTCAGAGAGCTGGGTCATTCATAGTTAATAGCAGCTGAAGCTACTGTACCCACTGTATGGAAAATCTCCCATGTCATATCTCTCCATAAAGGAGGAAGTTCCACCGAACTGTGAAACTTTAGAACCATAGCTATTCTGTCACCTCTAGCTAAAATTATGGAGAAGTGTGTACACATACAGCTCATGCACTACCTCACACAGAACAAGCTGTTGTCCTACTTTCAGCATGGCTTTAAGCCACACCACAGTACTACTTCTGCCCTCCTCTCTTTCTCTAACATCATTAACCACAACAGCAATAATAACAAACCATCCTCAGCACTCTTTCTAGATTTATCCAAGGCTTTTGACATGGTTGACCACAAAATACTTATAAATACCTCAAAGGCCTTCTCCTTAAACAACCATGCACTCCGATGGTTTCAATCCTACCTGCAGGGCAGGCAACAGGCAGTCTTATGGCAGGACAAGCTATCATCTCACCTACCCATCACATTAGGATTCCCCCAGGGCTCAATACTAGGACCCCTTCTTTTCTCCATCTTTATCAATGACCTTCATTCAGTCATCCCTGATGCTACCTGCATTCAATATGCGGATGACTCCACCTTGATTTGTTCTGACACCTCACCAGCTACTTTATTCACATTGACCCAAAATACATTCAATACAGTGGAAAAATGGCTCTCCAATCAACATCTAATCCTAAACCCCAACAAAACTAAACTGCTCCTCTTCTCCCCCACACGCAGGACCTCCCTGCCATCCTTCAACATAACCACTAGCAATGGCACTATCATCTCCCCAGAAGCCCAGACTAAACTACTGGGTTCCATAGTTGATAACAACCTGAAGTTTAATGCGCATATCAATCAAACTATCAAAACCATTAATAAAAAACTTGGCTCTCTTTAAAGAATCAAACCTTTCCTTACCCCACTTGCTAGAACTGCAGCTGCCTGTTCCCAACTCTTCTCTATGCCTCACCTCTATTCTCCAACTTGAACAAAACAGATCTTAATAAACTATCAACCTGTTATAACCACATTGCCAGATTTGCTACAGGCACAGCCTACCGGACACACCACTGTCACAACCTAAATCGCTTAGGATGGCTTGAACTGCCTAGCCTACTGTAGTTCAACCAGCTAATAGTGGCACATAAAGTCCTTTATCAACCAGAAAATATACCTGCGCTAAAAAATATTATCAGTCCCTACATCAGCACCTGGCCACTGCGATCATCCACTAGACTCCTAGTTCAAACATACAAATCCAACTACTCAAGTGGGTACTCTGTGTTTGCCAACTCTGTTGGAAAAACATGGAACAGACTCCCAGCTGACTTGACCCTAGAACCCTCACTAACTCGATTCAAAAACAAACTCAAGAAATACTTAAAAACTCATTGGTTATGTCCTTGCACTAACCCTGAATAGTGACCTCTCTATTACTTAGGTGCCTTACCTTCAACTCTTTCTAACTTTTTTCTACCACACCATTTCAGGAAGGGTCAATTGTATAACTGCTGCTCAGTGTGTCTTAAAACCTGAATATAATGTTATGTATGTATAACTTTGAAAATAATATTATGTTTTGTAAAGTGTTTTATAATAAGTTAGTACTATATGTGCTAAATGCTGGTATTGCTTATGACTGTAATCTGCTCAAAACTAGCATTTACTAAATGTTCAATGTGCATTATTATCTTGGAGCTTTTCTCCCCGGGCCACCGCTGAAAATGGACATATATCCAGTCGGACTATCCCGGTCAACAAATCTAAAATAAAATAAATAAAATAACTAAATAAATAAATAAAATAATAGGGAAGGCTAAGCTGAGATTCAGACATTAAGGGTGGTCAACTACCTGCTATGAGTGGACAGCTAATATTATGCAAAAAAAGCATTCCACTACTAACTCTGTACATGTAAGTAAGAGTGTATAAAAAGGTATCATCCCACCAACCATGAGCAGACAGATATTAGTGTACAAAATGTATTTCCCTCACCACCATCTATGAGTAGACATGTAATAGTATATAAAAAAGGTATTCCCTCCACCAGCTATGACTAGACAGGTAGTATGTGAAATGGCAGGGAAATCAACATGTTTGTATCTGCCACTGTTACCAGACTTGCACAGTCAGATAAAAGGGTTGGCAGTAACAACAAAAATATAATAACACAAAGGGAGAGGGTAGACAGAATGGAGCAGATGGTAGGTGCAGAGACGAGAAATAATGAATCAGCAAGCAGTATTTGTAGGAAGGGGAGAGACTGATAGAAAAAGTGAGTAAAGTGAGTAACAGAAGAGAACAGAAAGAATACAAAAGTCTTCTAAAGGCAATAAACTAAAGGTTTTGCAGTTGAGATAAGAAACTTTAGCAAAATTGAGTTTGTAGTCAGAATTTGGCAAGAATGTAGGAAGGGAATGGTGTTATCCAAGAACTGCCAAGTTAGAGAATATCTAATATGTTGAGAGAATTAAGGAACTGACCAGTAAGCAAAGGAAGAGGTGGGAACGTTGAGAAACATACTTTTAATTACTACATAATGTGGGTGATACTGACTGGAAAACATGTAGAGAACATTATGCTATAAGAATCAGTAACCCCCGTAAAACAATAGAGCCTAGTAATTTAGGAATGTACAGGATGCGAAGCATGAAATATGTAGCATTAGACAATCAAGATACGAATGCATTCATTGTTTTAATTAAGAAAGAGAAAACATTATTTTGAGTATGAAACTGAAGTGCTATGCACTTGTCAGGATCAAACAAAAAAAAATGTCCAAAGCTGACTACAATCTCTTCAGAGCAGGTATAAGCAGCTTCACAGCTACTGTCCCTTCACCTGGAACTAGCACTAATGTTCAAGCCTACACCAAAAAACTATATGAGCACCTACATAGCTGTATGGACTCAGCAATACCTTACAGGACCAAATCATCTTCCTCAGGGAAGAGTAAACCTGTCTGGTGGACAGCAGCAATAAACAAATTGCTGTCCAGGACTAAGAAGGAGAAGGTGCCAAATTGAAAGCAATCTCTCCTTTGTCTGAACAAGCAAATAACGTCACTGGTAAAATCATCATCAAATTGGCCACATCCACTAAGGACAATCACAAGGACTTCTTCACAGATGTCTGTAATCTCAAAGGTAACACAAATCTGCGATGAACTGGTGGTGAATAACACCACATACACAAGCGTCAAAGATATAGCCAACCTGCTGGCAAACAGGTTCAATGAAAACTTCACCCCCCTTGTCCCCCCATCAGTAAACCAAGACATCCCCAGCACCTGCCACCCTCCCCTCATCACCAGGGAGCAGGTCTTTAATGCCCTCTCAAAGGCAAAAATTACAGTCTCCATGGAACCCGATAACATCCCTGACTGCAGCCTACATGAACTCAGGCGTGAGCTCTCAGCTCCGTTAGGCACCCTATTCAACCAAAGCCTGATCACTGGCTTCATCCCATGGAGGACAGCCACTGTCATCCCTCTACACAAAGGTGGAGTGTCCACTGACCCAGGCAGTTATAGGCCCATCAGCCTAACTAGCCTGATCTGCAAAGCCATTGAATGCATTATCATGAACCTTGTAAACAAGGACATTGGCAACCTCCAGACGCTTGACCCCACACAGTTTGATTTTGTCAAAGGGAGATCATGCCTGTTAAACTTGTTTGACTTCTTCAAAACAGTCACCAAAGCCATGGACGAGGGGAAGATGGTGCACATTGCCTACCTTGACCTAGCCAAAGCCTTCAACACTATTCCCCACTTAGGCATAATAGATAAACTCTCCCAGCTAGGCATCAACCCATATGTTACCAGATGGGTACATAACTGGCTCACTGATAGAATCCACTAAGTCAAAATAAGGGAAGCCACCTCTAGTAGTAGTCCCGTAAAGAACAGTGTACCCTAAGGATCAGTCTTGGGGCATCTACTGTTTGAGATATACTTTTCTGAGGTGCAAGCCAAAACCAGTGGTCTGTGGCCGATTAAGTTTACAGATGACTGCAAGCTGGGTGCTGTCTTAAATTCCCCTAGTGATGTGAACATCCTCCAATTGGGCCTTATCCAAATTAATGACTGGTGCCAGAAGCATGGCCTCAAACTGAATGCCAAGAAATGGGAAAAATGGCATCCCCCCCTAAATATCACATTAATAACAGCATACTAAGCAGGCAATCAGTCCTGAAGGTCTTGGGCATGCAGGTTGATAGCAACCTGACTTTTGACCACCACTTTGCTTCCATTGTATTGAAGGCTTTTTACATGGCCCACCTCATCAATAAGGGTATTTCATTCAGGAACAAGGCAGTCATAACATCCCTGTACTCCTCCCTTTTCAGACCCATTATCGAGTACAATGCCACTTTCAGCATATACCTTGCCAAGCAAATGCAGCAGCTGTAGAGACCACAGAGATTCCTGACTAGGAAAATCCAGGGTCTCAAACACCTATCTTATACAGATAGGCTAAAAGCCCTGTCCTTCTACTCAGTCTTGTACAGACTGCTCAGAGATGACCTGTGTCTGGCATACAAGGCCATCTCAGACCCAGCCTTGATGGAGTTGCTGCATGCAACGTGCATGTAAGGCCTTAACCTGGTCTGTGACATTAGTAGAAATTGTTGGCAGGATAGATTTGTTTCCCAAAGACTCCTCCATCTGTGGAATAGACTCCCTCTCCATGTCAAGCAGAGTACCTCTCTAGCCCTCTTTAAGAGGAACCTGGATGACTGGATGGGAAACGGAAAATACACCCCTAAGATCCCACCTGTGTCCCTGCTGGATAGGGGAAACAGGTGCTGACTCTGAGGAAACATAGGCAAAATTATTGGCTAGGCGTATAAGGGCCTATGGGCCAATAGCTTGGTATCATCCTATGAACCTATGGACCTATGAACATCAGAAAATGATTGCTTCACAGAGGAGTTGAACAGTTGCCAAAAGGCAAATGCTCTGCTGGGGCTGACTCCACATCCTTACTAAATGTTGGGATTGAGCTTCTTCCCTTAAGGTAATCTGAATCACTTTGAATAGCAGCACTTTCTGTTTATACAACCAAGGTTAACTTGCATGGAACAAACCAAAAATGTAGCTGCAGCAGATTATAACTTAAGTTTATAATTAGACCAAAGGCAAAAAAGCAGGCCTATGTCTCAAGTCCAGATCTTTCACCTGATCTCTGGCTGTCCCCATGCCATTCATTAATGCAGTATGCATGTGCTCGGTGTCTTTAGCCTCTTATGTTTCACATTATTTCATTTCATAACTGAAAATTATCGTATTATGTTATTATGGTGTACAAATTATTTAATTAAAGGATCTTTAAATTTCCCAAATGTAAAATTCCATTGATCTTAATGATTTCTAGAGTAACTAATAATAAAGGACAACTCATATTTGATTTTCCACTACAGGATCAGATGTGGTGTTAAAATATATAGTTAGAATGATGAAACTTACATATCTAATTACTAGAAACCTGTTATAACCAAGGGGCTACCTTTAGGGAATGCAGCAGTAATGCAAACCTACTGTCCCATAAACTGCACAGTACATTTTATTCATAACCAAAACAACTTATTTTTGATTTGCATCCTACCATCACTCTTTCTACTTTCTGATCTGTCCCCTTCTATACTTGCCTAACATCTTATTTCTTCCTGGTGTCTCTTTAGTGCAGTCCTGTTTTTAGGAAGAAGTATTCATGCAGAGTATGGATCCTGCCCTCAACAGAACCCTTTCCTTCTAGATGAGGTACACATTTATTCCTGCCTAAGAAACAACATGCATTTTCTGTTGACAGCAGCACACTGAAGTTTTAGAGAAAGGTAACCATGAGTACACCCTAACTAAAGCAGGATCCATCTTCTTATGCTCTGGTTAATTGTTCCTTTCTATGTACTTTTTTTGTATCTCTGGATGTGAGTCTTCAGATAAGTGTATGAGTATATGTTTGGACGTGACTTTATGTGCATGTTTCTGTACATGTATGTGTAAAACTCTGCATGTGTGTATATGTATATATATATATATATATATATATATATATATATATATATATATATATATAAAATATATATAAATGTATATATGTACGTGTGCATGTGTCTTGTCTAATATGGGAGTTTGAGTGAGTGTATGTGATACTCAGATGTTGTAGAGCAGCAGCACTTTCCATAGCCAGTAGTGGCTCAACAGGGGCCAGAGTAATGCCCTTTTCCTCAACTTAATTGGATGGCAGAAATTTCCTGTAAAACATACACCATTCTTAATCTTCTAGTTCACTTTTTATGTGCGTACACGTATACTTGTGTGTGTGTGTGTGTGTGTGTGTGTGTGTGTGTGTGTGTGTGTGTGTGTGTGTGTGCATATGTGTGTGTGTGTGTGTGTGTGTGTGTGTGTGTGTGCATGTGTGCTTGCGTGTGCATATGTGTGTGTGTGTGTGTGTGTGTGTGTGTGTGTGTGTCTGTGTCTGTGTCTGTATATGTGAGAGTGTGTGCATGTGCAGACATGTTTGTACTTGCATTTGTGTATGTGTGTATGTGTGTACATGTTTAGCATTTTATTTCAAGCAGAATAATAGGGATTCCACTATTGGGTAAGCTTGTGTGTTATGTGATGATGGTGATGATGATGATGATGATGATGACAATGTACCAAAGCACACATTCTTATGGCTGAGCAATAGCACTGCTTTCTACACTGACTTACTCCTCCAGTGTGTTAGTTAGTGCAGCAGTAGTAATTAAGAGGCCAAGACCTTGCATAAGTGTGTCTCCCAGCCTTATAGCTAAAGGCTGAGCTAGTCTATCTCTTGTATCAATTAAACTTGCAAGGGGACATACAAGCATCATTTTATTAACTTTGATGCTCTTACTAATCTGGTTTCCATTTGTTGTCTACTTTTTATTCCTAGGTTTGCTTATTTTGTTAATTTAATTGCTACCTGTTAAATGGTCAGTATGCTGATGACATTTGACCATCCAAAGGGGTAACTTGGGCCAGAAGGATCATGGTTTTGGTTAGCACACATAAGTGAAAAATGGACACGGTAGCTTCACTCATCCCACACCATCTTAATCTTGTGTGCTAATCCTAACCCTGTCATTACCCCTAACCCAGCCGTACACATTACCTTACCAAATATATTTTCCCTAGCATATATATATATATATATATATATATATATATATATATATATTAATATTTTGGGGGATTATTAACTAATTAAAAACACACACACACATAGCTTAGTTCATCATTTTTACCATAATGTCTCCAGGTTTACTGGGCAATTTCCATTAATGATTGAAGACTGCCACCTTTAATACATGTTATTAGCTTTCATAGGATACAATAATGCTGCATTTGTAAAATAAAATATGAACTTTAATTCAAGAATTTGACTTAATTATCTAATCTCGACGAGATGTTCTTTGTGTTTCACTGTTGCATCATCACATTTGGGTTATTTGCCTGCAGGTAGCCCTCAGCCGGCCTGAATACCAAATTCTTGGATTCCTGTGTCTGATGCTGTCTCTTCTTCCATGATGTCAGGGGTATAAAACATGCAGTCAATGCCATTACATCAGTCTTTCTTGCTGTGCGGTGCCCAAAGCAGAAGCAGTTCACATGTGCCGGTCGGCCGACTCCTGAAATTTTCATTTTTGAGTTTCAGAATCAAAGTCTTCAAAAAAGATAAGTACCCCATTGGGGATCTTTTTTTCTTGCTCCAACTGATGTCAGTAAAACTTAACAATTGTCCTACCTGTGGAAAGTAAATACCTCATAAAGATTTTCATTTGTACTGCATCCCTTGCTTAGGCCCAGACCACGACGACCTCGCTGTTGGTTTTGTGCCTTGTTCAACCCCTGAACTATTCGTTGTTGAGCTACCTTTACAGCAAATTATTTTGGTACTTGGTATCAGTACTCTGAAATGGCTTTGTTAAGCCATCCAACTACCGATCTTCCAAAAAAATGTAAAGATAAAGACAGAGACAGACCACATAGGTCCAAAACTGCCAACGCCGCTTCTGTTAAGCTAGTCGCCAGTCCGCTGGTAGTCAGTGAAGCACTTTCGCAGCCCCTGATACCCACTACCTCAGATGTGCAGGCCTCTACTGAGACACATTCGGAGTCCGGAATGCCGTGAGATGCTTCTTCGACTATTAGTCTCTACCTTGGATGGGTCCGGAGCCGCTGTGCAGGCACCAGCTTCTGAGGGTGTATTCAGGCCTACAGACTTGCATTTTAAACTGATGCCATCTTCTTCATCCAGGCCTAAAACTCGATACATGCCTAGAAAACCGACGTCCAAACCACATGCTCAGGCCCATATGCCTAAAAAACAAATGCTTAGAATGGCCGAAGACCTTATTACATTAATTAGGGGAATCCAGCCTTCCCCCTCTGAGAGACCTAGAACTGAATTTCCTTCTGATTCTTCTGATCAGGAATCTGATATTTCTGTTCCTTCTGATGACCAGGATTTGCCCTTATCTACCTATGAGGATTTTGATGCAGAGGATTCCATTCCCTCTGCTTCCCCTCCAGAAAATTTTTCTTTTGGTGAAACCTTGCACACTCTTAGGGAGCATTTCCACTGGGAAAGCCAAGATTACTCTGACTCCAAAAAAAGGCTTAGGGAATTCTTACTCCTTCCCCAACACAGGCCTTTAGTTATCCCTCCTGTTCTGGACATTGTAGATGATGCTTTCTTGGAATATAGCCTTTCCCCAGACACTTTACCTCCAGCTCCCAATAAACCTGACAAGTATTACAGAGTACCTGACTCTCACAAGTTCCTGTTCAAGAACCCTACTGCGGATCCAGAGACCATTTCCCAAGGACTAAAGGGCATTAAGGCTACTGCTGCCAAAAATCCTACCCCTTCTGATAGAGATTCTAGAGCCCTGGACAGATGGGGTAAGAAGGTATACATTTCTGCTACTTTGGCCATTAGGGCTTTAAATTGCCAGTTTCATATGTTAAAGTACCAGCAGCATATTATGGGACTACTTAAACAGAAAATGATATTGATTCCTGACTGTGCTAAACACAAAGACTTACAGGATTTAATGCATTCTGCTGAACAAGTTGGTAAACATACTTTGCAATGTGATTTTGACTCTTTAGAAGCATCTTGCAGGGCTGCTGTCACTGGGTCTGTACTTAGAAGGCATGCTTGGTTTAAGGAGCAAAACTTGCCAGATCATGTTAAAGCTAAATTACTGGATGCTCCCTTAAACCAAGACTGCTTGTTTGGCAACAAAGCATAAGTCCTCAAAAGGATGGAGGAAAAAGCTAAATCTATGCAAACTGTTAAAGATTTCCTACAGGTACAGCCTCCCAGATTTAGTAGGCATTGGCCTTCTAAGAATTGGTCCTTTCCAGTCTCTTCCAAGCCTTTTCAGTCCAAACCTAGGAACAGCAGACCACCCAGATTACAGTCTCAGACTGCGCACAGGCCTAAGCAGTGGGGGGCTCCCACTTCCAAAGCTGGGAGTAGTAAGCCACCCCCCAATGGAAAAATGGCACAATTACTTACCCGTAGCCCTTCCAAACCCTGCTCAACTGCCTGATCCCTTAGGAGGAAAACTCGCCCTGCATGCAAAAACCTGGGAACTCATTGTCCAGGACAAATGGGTTTTAAATATAGTTTCCCAAGGATACAGATTCCACTTCCACACCCTAACAATCCCAAACGGTTGGTCAGACCTACCCCAAATCAGTGGGCAGAGGCCCAACAGTAGGTTCTCTCTCTTCTAAGTATCAGGGCTATTCCACCTGTGCCAGCAGAAGAAAGGGGACAATGGTTTTATTCAAGACTTTTCCTGGTACCCAGAAAAGACATCTCCTGATGTCCTATCCTGGACCTCTGTATTCTAAACACCTTCCTGGTAATCCCAAAATTCAAAATGCTAACACTTCAACAGCTGCTTCCTATGCTAGGCAAAGATGGCTGGCTGGCAATCTTAGACTTAAGGGAAGCTTACCTGCGCATTCCAATAAGAGAATCTTGCAGGAAATACCTAGGCTTCAGGGCAGGCTCCATGCACTATCAGTTCTCTGCACTTCCCTTTGGCTTATCTACTGTGCCCAGGGTATTCACAAAGTGTCTAACTCCAGCCATTGCATTTTGCAGGCAGAGAAATATTCAAATATACCCATATTTGGATGATTGTCTGAGTCAGGCAGAAAGCCAGGACTTGCTATTAAAACATTTGGCATTCGTAAAGAAACTTCTAACTTCACTGGGGTACACCATAAATGAAATGAAATCTCACCTAGTACCCTGCCAACAGATTGTATTCCTGGGAGCAAGCTTGAACACAACTTCCCAGATGGCTTTCCTCACTCCAGAGAAACAAGTTTATTTGACAACCTACTTCAAACTTTTGGCCACAAAGCCCAAGCTATCTGCAAGGAAAATTCTGCAATCCCTGGGGTTCATGGCCTCTTGCATTCTACTAATTCCATATGCAAGACCGCATATGAGGAAACTACAGTGGTATCTAAAAAGCCTATGGAGTCAACATTCTCAGGACCTGGAATCAATGATTCCTATCATTCCTTATATAAAGACAGAGTTCCTTTGGTGGGCAGAGGCCTGCTACCACAACAAGGGGCTCCCTTTCACTCTACCCCCTGCCACCCAAACCCTAACAACAAAAACATCAGACTATGCATGGGGGTCCCACTTGGCAGGGCAGTGCATTCAGGGCAAATGGAAACCGAGACAGATGCACCTGCATATCAACCAAAAAGAGATGTTAGCTGTACAGAATTCTCTGACAGCCTTCAAAGACCGCATCCTTCCAGGGCAATTATTGGTAAAGACAGACAACACCACAGTTATGTGGTACATAAACAAGCAGGGTGGAACCCACTTGTACCCTGCAGACTAGCCATGGCTCTGTGGAACACAGCCTTGAGCTTCCAAGTGCACCTACAAGCTCAATTCCTGCCAAGCAAGCTAAATTCACTGGCAGACGACCTAAGCAGAAATCTGATGAACTCACATGAATGGAAACTGGAACCAAAAATATTCAACCTCTTGAGGAACAATTGGGGGACTCCAGAGGTAGACCTGACTGCCTCCCCTCAGAATTACCAATTGGACAAATTCTGCATAAGTACTTCCCACAGTCAAGCTTGGAAAGTGGATACCCTGTCCTTTACCTGGGAAAGCCTCTTGGTTTATGCTTTTCCCCCTCTGCCTCTCCTCTCGAAGGTTCTGCTAAAGATCAAACAGGACAAGCCAAGGATAATAGTGAATGCACCAGACTGGCCACACCAGCACTGGTACCCTCTCTTGTGCAGTATGACACTGCTGGAACCATGGCACCTGCCTCAGACCCCTTCCCTGCTGTCCCAGCATGCGGGCCAGATTCTGCACCCTCAGCTTCAAACCCTGAACCTTGCAGCCTGGCTAATTCCTTGAGCTCTCCAATAGCATGCCTCAGTAAGCAGGTGCTAGATGTAATTCTGGAGGCCAGGAGGCCTAGTACTAGAAAATCCTATGCTGAAAAGTGGAAAAGATACTGTTCCTGGAGCCAGACTCAGGGGATGGGCACAATGGTGCCCAGCTTACCTCATATTCTTCAGTACTTAACAGAAATGCTCCACAAGGGCCTATCCTCCTCATCAATTAAAATTCATGCCTCTGCCATTTCAGCACATTATAATACTAAGCCACCCCTCTTCTCTCACCCCTGCTAAAGCAATTCCTTAGAGGGCCCAAAAACGTAAGACCCCCAGGAGAGCCCCTACTCCAGCCTGGGACCTTAACTTTGTATTAAAAAGCTCACTTTCCCTCCCTTTGCGCTAGCTGCAACTGCAGAGTTGAAATTCCTTTCTTGGAAAACAGCCTTCCTTCTAGCCATCACTTCAGCAAGAAGACTGTCTGAGTTACAGGCCCTCATGGCAGTGGAACCCTTCATTATCTTCCATGCAGACAGGGATTCACTTAGAACCAATCCCTCCTTTATACCCAAGGTGGTGTCTAGTGTGGCCCTAAATCAGTCCATTCATTTGCCTACCTTTTTCCCTAATCCACAAAACAAAGGAGAATGAATACTGCACTCTTGGACGTGCACAGACAACTTCGATTTTATTTGGACAGGACTAAGCCTCTCAGAAAATCTGAACAGCTGCTAGTTGGCTTTGCTGCAGGAGCAGAGGGGAAGGCCATTTCAAAGCAAACCATTTCTGAATGGATAGCCCATTGCATTCATTTTGGCTACAAGCACCATGGAAAACCTACCCCACAGGGGATAAGATCACATTCCACCAGAGCTGCATCTACCTCTTCAGCCTTTCTCAGAGGAGTCCCAACCAGGGACATCCTAGAAGCTGCTAGCTGGAGCTCTGTACATACCTTCACCAAGCATTACCACATGCCTATTTTTTCTAAATCCAGAGCTGGTTTTGCCACTGCAGTCTTGCAGGGCTTAACAGCTGGCCCCAATGCTCTCCAACTTCCTCCTCCCTTCCTTAGCTTTGGGAATCAACCCAAATATGATGACTGCAACAGTGAAACATGAAGAACATAGTACAGTTGTGTAAACTTACCATAAATGTAGATGTCCGAGTGTACTCACTGTTGCAGTCCTGGTTACCCTTCCTCCAGCCCCCTGACTTCTCTTGGCTCTACCTTTCCTTCTTGTTTAGTGTATTTAAGTTTTCTGGTGTATTTGCTTTTTGATGGAGGTGTACCATAATATATAATTGCTTCCCATTGAGGGGGCACCTAACATCTGGGGCAAGAAAAAAACTGATGTAATGGCACCAGCTGCATGTTTTATACCCCTGACGACCTGACATTGTGTAAGAAGAAACAGCATCCGATGCAGGAATCCAAGACTCTGGTATTCAGGCCAGCTGAGGGCTACCTGCAGGCAGATAACCCAAGTGTGATGACTGCAACATTCGAACATCTACATTTATGGTAAGTATACAGAACTGTACTTTCTTCAGGTTCCACAATAAATCACAGTGAGTCCATTCTTATAAGCAAAATAAAATTTAAACTTTGAACATTGCAGTCCTACCTCCTTAATGATGATTATTGGAGTTGTTCACATTAAGCAGCCTCACCATGGGTCGGTAGGTATAAGTCTTAGGTTTTTGTCTGGCTTTTCTCTAAGGCTTTGTCTATTTGTTATTTAGGCTCCCAGCCTGTTTATATCGCCAGCTCATACTCAAGTCTCTATGACTTTGCTTGTTTCTTCTTCCTAAGAGAGGCCAATGTCTCTCTCTTTCTTGTCCCTATGTCTCCCACTCCCTCTGATTCAGGACCTTGCTTTTCACCAAAACGGGACATAGTTTTCTCAAACTGGCATATCTTTGTGGGGGTCTTCTCCTAGAATGCCCTAATTTGCTGCTATGGCACAACCTCTGTGGAATATGTGCAGGTTTCCTGTGTGATAAATGAAGTATGATCTACGGCAGGTTTATGGTACACATTTTGTGGCTAGTCACCATATCACAACACATGTTCAGGAATCCTGAATTATAAGATATTTCATGTGTTACTCAAAGAGAACTCCATATATGTAAATGTTTTGAATCAGGCTTTATGCTGGTTTTGATTCTTTTTATGCAGTACCAAAGTAAGAGAGTGGTTCTAACAGTGCCAACTCATAGGGGGCACTGAAGTAACATTTAAAAAAGTTCAACAGCTTACAAGCTCTCATTAAGTTATTGTTATTGCAATCATTTAACAGACAGCTTGTAAACTAACTCTCTGCTAGTCCTGTTTTTTTTTTTTTTTTTTATGTATCATTTTTTAAGGTAAAGTACCTTTAAAAAACAGGATTGAAAGAGAGCCCACAAGCTATTAAGCAACTACAATTACAATCACTTAATGACAACTTGTAAGTTGTCAAACTGCTGTCATTAAGCGATCATTTGTATGATTACATATAGAGAATGTGGAGGAATATAGCAACATACCTCTTAACTGTCTAAATAGTTGTAGAATGACCAGATTTTTACATCATACTTTTGGTCTCTTCCTCATAAAAGCTGTGATTTTCTGACAAATCATTGAAGTCACTAAATGATGACAGACATTCGGGTTTCAGTCTTTGTATCCTTCAGAAAATACATGAGAATGCAAAACCTGTTAGCCTATCTTTGTAAGAGCAATATTTAAAATATGTCCCTATTTTTGGGTCTTTGTCCCCTTTCATTGTTTTTGGCTTTGTCCACATTTCTTGTGCTATGAGGTGGAGAATAAAGGCTGCACACAAATGATAAAGTCCATGATCTACTTCTTGAGATCCAGAGACACTTGTTTTTCAGTATGTAGACTGAGACTTATTTTCATGCCTTATAGTTACCCATGTATTGTGCTGATATGCTAATGACTCTGCTTATATGAATTTCTCTTTGTGCCTGATTGAGGAAGTACATGATGCACACCAGAGGCCAGCTGACAAACAGCAGTACAACTCTGAATGTCAGGGTTACTGTACAGCCATGTACCCCTAATGTGTGCATTTTAGACCTCCATGACCTGTACATTACAGTAAAGTGCAAAGTATGCCTGTGACGTTCAACAGCGAGAGTTAACCTCTGTTTCAGCTCATTTAAATAACCTGGGTTACGTGAACCACACCCTGGAGTGTTCATGCAGACTTAACTTCTGAAGGAGGTGTAATCCAAGTATATAATAAATTATGTGATCAACCACAAGTGTACCTTATTTAAGCAGCACTGCAAATATTACATCATAAATTGCATGTAACTATTTTTTAACTGTATTGTTTTACAGTTTTGCATATGGATAAATGCATTTATAATATAGTTTATTCCTGATGTTATTAAAGGTGGTAAAAGGCACATACCTAAAGTTATGTACTTGTGAGACTGTGTATATCACATATGTAATGGCATGTTGCTTAATAATCAACAATATTTGTCTTTCTTTTGAAATAAATCAAAGAATTGTTAAGAAAATGTTTTCACATCTCATCTGTTAACAAAGCTTCCTTGTATGTAATACAGCCTAATTATGTGTGTTGTTTTTACTTTGTATGTGGTGTGGAAGGTAATACAGCAGCTACTCATCTTTATTAGTTAATATACAATACGAATGTATAATATGAAATGCCCTTCTTTGTCCAGAAATGGGAAGCCTACTCAGAATAGTTCAGTAAAGCACACTTCTCTGTTTCTGTTGTAGTTCCTCATGTCAAAACATTTAATTTTAAAATGTGTTGTGTGGACCTTCTTTAAATAGTAGCCTGTTATCAATTTAGGCATCATGAAAGAGAAATCATAGAACAATTTCAAAAGCAGAGCTGGATACAAATAACTGCATTAACAGTAACATCACTGACAGTAGTAGTACTGTAGTGTTATAATGACACAGTAAGATCCAATTAATCTATTTAAGCATTGCAAAAGGTAAGTCCTTTACACAAACATGGCAGAAAAGGTTAAGGATTATATTTTATTCTGTATTCTCAGTACACTTCCTGACTGCTGATCTTATAGTATTTGGTCTAATCAGTGTAGAAGTTCTTCCACACGTAGACCATTTATTATTATATATTAAAAGTCTTAACTCTCTAGTGTCTGCACTATTTGTATGTAGGAATTTAACTGCTATTTTTCCAGTGCACGTTTAATGTGCATGTTTTGTATAAAGTAGTACATTTGTCTCTTTCGGACACAGAATTAGAGAGAAGTTATGATTTAGCTGAAAGCATCTATCACCAAAAATTGTGACAGCTGCCAGAGAATGCAGCATTTTATCCAGTTTAGGAGAGAAAAAACATATGCCCCTGGATTCATGAAGCTCCATGGAAGAATAAGGCTATTCTTGCATGGGGTGGTTCATGTCCATTTAGGATAGCAGCGAGCCTTGCATATGCATGAAGGCACGTTGCTATCTAATCTAAATGGACACGAACCAGGAACGAGCGCAGGGGGTGTGTGTCAGCAGTACCTGCACATGAAACACACCCCCTTCACTCTGAAAGTGCCGTATGGCACTTTCTGACAAAGACGAATGTCAAATCTATATAATATTAGAGCCTGGCTCTAATATTATATAATAAATGAGTATCCGCAGACACTGAAATGTAAATAGCTAACATTTTAGTGTCCACGGACACTGAAAAAACAAATAAAAACCACAAATACCTAGAAGGCAGCAGCCTTCAAGTGCACACCCCAAATATATGCACTCTTGCCCTACATGTATGGAAGCAGTAGGGCAATAGGAAAGGAATAGAAATTAAAAAAAATCTAATAATTTTTTTCATCAAATAAATCTGAAGTTTAAGTGGTGCTCAGCTTGTTTGAGTGGTGTGCCTCTATGCTTAGCCTGGCTGAAATCCTGAAAATGATAGACAAGTGCTACTGTGATAAAAAATGTCATCAGCTGTTGGACCATAGTGGTACTGCCATAGTATAGCATGTAGGGCATGCTCAGTTCGAATCCCCCCTCTGCCAAATTACTTAATAAACTTTTAAGGAATTTAAATGATAGATGTCACATATGGCTCATGTATAACACAGTAGGGGTGGGAATATGTAAAATATAAATGTAAAAAATAATTTATAAATTTAATGAAAAAAATAGATTTAAGCAATGCTTTGCTAGTGTAAGCATTGCTATGCGGATTTGCGGAGAGCTAAACATAGTGCAGCATAATAAAACTGGCCAATCAAAAAAAGTACGGGAAAACTGCCATATTTAAACCACACAGGCGGGAATACAGCCATAACCATTTGGGACTGCACACAGCAGGACCAAAATGTCTGGTGCTGGTGAAGGTGTGTGCTTCTGAGCACAATGTTGGGGCATCCAGGAATCCAGGGTCATGGTTGGTCTCTAGTTAAAAAACATGATGGCAGGCTGCTGCAGGGCCAGTACCAGGGCTCGCAGTACAAAGTGGAGGCCTGTTGCCAGCTTGCATGTGATCTCACCAGTGCCACTGGCATACCCCGAACTGGTGAGCAGGTATGTCATCACCATAATGACCTGAAGTGGATGAGGGGTGCACTGTTGGACCAGTGGATCCAAGAAGCCTGAGTGCAGGATGTCCCACCTGTCTGTAAGTATGCAGTGTTATGTATCTCTAACTAAGTATGGAAAAAGTTCAACTTTTGACTGTGCAGGTGTGATTAATGTGTGATGTCTCCCCATACAGCTGCTGTGGAGAGGTCTCAGAATGTTGAGGCTCATGCCCAGCGAATGTCTCGGCTGCATCGGCAGTATGGTGAGTACAGAATAGCCCCTACTATTTGCAGTAAGAAATCAAAATTATAGTAATGGTAGTACTACCTGTATATATAATTGTGCTGTAAAAGTCAGAATAAACATCTGTGTCAGGCTGCCAGTGTTACAATGGAGTATTCCCAGCTGCTGTGTAATACAGATATCAGTAGCAAACAAGGTACAATATGCAGGAGAGGAATATTAGAATATGTATGAGTGTGTCTGAGGGAACCTGCCAAGAAAGTGCCATGTCAGGGCTACTGTAACAGTTAGAAATGAAAAGCATTCCCATGTGTAGATCATGCAGGAATAGTAATTGTTGATTTCTGAGTCATGCACAGATATGTATGTATGTCAAAACTAATAAAGGTGATCCCAAACACTGGTGTGTGTCATCTCACTTACCTGATAAATAGAAATGTATATGTCCAGCAGAATGCATTAACTGAGGTGAACTGATTTAGCACTGCTTGTCTGCATATTTTAGAATGGGCATGTCAAATAACTGAAAAAAAGCAACAGTACATACTTCCATCAGAATATGTTTTACTTGTTTGTCTGCCAGCATTGTCCTGTGTTAACCTTTCAATTTCAGCCATATGTATCTGTGAGTGTACTGAAAAATGTATAAGGCTAACAGGTGTAGACTTAAAACCTACACTGTGTACTTAGGAATCTAAATTGCAGTATGTAGTTGTAAAATAGTCAAATGTGCAATCCAGCTAATGTGGACATGTTTCACAAACAGTGACACCAATGTCTGTTGTGTATGCCTAATTTGTAATGAAAATGGGAAACAAATAATGCAACATGTCATAATAAAAGTACTGTGCACAAAAATATGAACTAGATAGAAATGTCACAAGCAACACACAGCACTTCCCCAGTAGCTCAGCCTGATAAGGACTAGGCCTGTAGTTCAATTTTGCACACACAGTATGGTTCAAATCCAGGGACTGCCACTAACATCTCAGTTTGGCTCTACAGCTGTAAACTGCAATCTGAATAGAAAAAATAATGTACTGCAATACATATGTTTTCCATACAGGGCACACAGGTAAAGAAATCTGAATAGAATTACTAGTATGATGTGTATAACCATGAAAGGTGTACAACTGCTATGTTGATCAGCCCCAGTCCTACAAATAGATGCAAGCTAGACATCCACACTCTGCAGTCTGGCCCAGACAAGCCTGTCAAGTGTCATGCTGTCATGGATAGTTTCCCCTGTTGCAAGAAACCTGCACACAGAGAATGTCACAGCAGAGGTATGTGAAAGGCACAACATACACTCCAGGACCTGCAATTAATATGTGAATCTGAAATATATGCAGAAACAGCAATGTAATGTGCACACAGTTCTTCTGCACAGGCCCACAGGTAAAGAAATTGGTATAGAAACAGGTCTGATGTGTATAACTAAAATAAGGGTACAATTGCTCTGTTGATATCTACAACTGTTGGTGTGCTGTAGCAGCCCCATGGCCCAAGTAGAGTGTAAATGTGGTCAGAATGTAGAATAGTGAATAGTAGTATACTGACAAATATACTTGATAGCAGTTGTCAATTGAATCTGTTTCTTTCCCCCAGCACTCAACTGATCCAACCTATCACACTGAAACCAACATGGGTATATTCATAAACAAACTTCTACTGTTGGGATCATTGTTTCATTTGGTTTATCGTTGTTTAAACTGTGTGCATACTAATATTCCCTGCTGAATAATCATCTTATTGCCTGCCTGACATACCACTAACTGGCATGCTGTTGCAACCCTGAATGCCATTCCATACATGCATAGGTTCTGTTTGCTATGGCACTGTTAGAATTGCACTGTTTTGGGGAAATGGGACTATCCATGCAAGCTATTTTGACTAATGTTGTAATGTGTTGTGCATAACTAACCAATATTCATTGTTAATTTCTACACCATAGCACATACAGGAAGGCAGATCCCAGTGGATCCGCCTCTCCCACTGTTGTCACCTGGGACTAGGTCTGTGGCATGGTGTGCAGTGTCCTCCAGACGGAGCTGGATGACTGCCTGTGCCAGGTGGAGAGCAGGCCGTTGCAGCTAGATGGGCAGGTGGCCCCTCCAGCCCAGCCCCCAACACAGCCACCTTCGGGGCTGTGAAGGAGTAGTGGTGACTGCCATCAGGTGGGGACATCAGTGCCACTACTACCATCTGGGGGGGGCTCATGAGTCTCGGATTCCCAATCACTCTCCCAGTCAAGGTGTTTACCCCCCATGTGTCACACACACCGCCCCTGTCTGTTGTCTTGTCTGTCTGCAAATGCAACCTCTCCTATCAAACGTCCCTTATCACACTTACCAATAATCCTTCCTTAATAGCCCACTTCTTACCTTAAAAAAAAGGGGTATCTGTCCCACAAAAAAAAAAATCACGTCCCATACATAGCTCTGCATTTCGCCTAGAGACATGTACTCATCACACAATGTAACCCTACCAATCATCCATATTGTATGATGCCCACACACCTCCCCTGTAGGGTGTGAGGCTCCAAATTCTAAATTGCCCACATTGAAAGTAGCTGTTGCTGCCAAAGAAATACAGAGCTATGGTCCTTTCCTACACTTATCCTGCACATCCCTACTTGTTTCTCCTCTTGCTTGTCTCCCTACTTGCCCCAATTTCACCACTTTCCTATCTCCTTTTTTTCTTTTCTTTATTTTAAATTAGTGTGGGTTTAAGCGGCCATAAGTGGCCGTAAGCTAAGCTAAGCTCACGTAGGCATCGCTTAGCTCCCTGCAAACCTGTTTACAACTGCTTTAAAGTGCCTTAATCACTCTGTCTCCAACAGCCCCTGTTCTGCCCAGCAACAAAATAAGCAGCCCTTGCAAGTCTCAAACCTAGGACCCTGTACACTATAGCAAAAGTGATTTATCACTAAGCCATGTCAGATATAAATAAATCTGATGTTTTCTCAAACATATCATCCAGCATAGTCATTCAAGAGTAGGCGAAATGTATTTATATATGTAGATGTATGTATGTATGTATATATATATATATATATATATATATATATATATATATATATATTGTATATTATATATATATATATATATATATATATACATACATACATATATATATATATATATATATATATATATATAGGTTTACTGTCATACTTGCAAACATCATTTACACGAACACAACAATTTCCGACAAATATTGTCAGAAATCAAGACACCGAGCAACAGAAATATCAAACGGAGCATTTCAGCAATGTCGAATATTGACTTTGCTGAAATGCTCACGTCTGTCCACAACTAACAATAACGTTTGCAGGGGGTCAAGCCCCTCTGCGCCCCCCACACCCCTGCTACTTATATATACAAACTCCGAGATCGCACTACAGTGAGGATAAGGGTACATTTCTCGTTCCCCACTATAGTGTGATCTACACTGCAATGCTGAAGCTGACATTAGTGGCTGTTTGCTCATGTCAGCTTCGACATTGTGGTGATTGAACTCTCAGTTCGAGAAAATGATTTTCGCACATATTCGATCGTCTAAATGAAAACTGAATATGTGACAGTAAAATATATATATATATATATATATATATATATATATATATATATATATATATATATATATATATAACTCCAAAAAGCCTTGGTGCATGGTACGGTAACCTCCAGTGCACGGAGAATGAAAAAATCCTATAAACCACCACAGAAAAAACTTCAGCACAGAGAAATACATAACAGCAAAGTGAAGCAATTGGAGTTTTTATTCAGAAACAGTCTGCAGCACAGACTGGAAGAAACAGAAGAGGGGGTGTACGTTTTTCTGAATCTAAAGCTTTTAATAGACCAAAACGAAAAAGGGTCAAGTCTATATTGCGAAAAACCAACAACACTTCGATTACATCAGAGATATCTTCTAGTTTTTCCAATATGGATACAGAGACAGAGACTGGGGAACTGGGAGGATTGCTTTCTCCAGTTTCTAAATGACAGAAAACCCCTTTAGAAGGGGAGATCAGAAACATCGAAAGCGACCAAATGGAGCAGTTATTCTGGGCCAGTCTACAGACATAGTAGATGGGGTTCCACCTGGTTTGGACATTAATGATGAAAATCAGTTAGTTATAAATTTAACTGGTCATGTGTTTTCAGATAGTGAATTTAGTGTGCTTAACAAAGGATTAGGATATGTACCATCTTTTTATGTGTCACATTTTGATGTAATAAAGGATGTGAAGAACTTTTGTAGATCTTTGAATTTAAAGTATTTTTTGCTAATGGGGAAGGTGTCACACATAATGAAGAAGGTTATTCATTTCATTTTAAAAAAACAGGATTTGAACCTCCTTATCATAGCACAGTAAAAATGTTTGAACAGCTGATAATACATGATTTACAAGTTAACCAGGCCCACATTTTTCGCCCTTTTTCCAGTAATCTTAATTCTGTAGAGAGGAAGGCCCTTAACTCCTTAGTACAGAACAAGAGTTTAGTAATAACAGGGGCCGACAAAGGAGGGGCTATAGTTATATGGGACAAAAAAGTATATGAACAGGAGGTATGTAGACAAGTGTCTGATTCTATTTTTATTGCTCTCTATCATTGGACCCTACCATGGGTTTTAAACAGGAAATTGATGTTTTTTTAATGAGGGCAAGAGAACAAGTTATAATATCAGGAACATTGTTGTCTCAATTGTGAAGCAACCAGTTTTTCAGTACTTTTATTTGGTCCCTAAAATCCATATATCCCTCTTTAATCCCCTGGGACACCCCAGTAGTGGCGGGAAGGGGATCATTGATCGAGCCTTTGTCTGAATATTTGGAGTTTAAGCTTAAACATCTCCTTCTTTGGTAAGGGCTAGGGTTAAAGACACTAAACAATTTTTGTAGTTGATGGACAATTTACAGGTTCCCAATGATGCACATCTACGGACTTTGGATGTGGAATCCCTGTATACTAGCATCCTCCATGAGAAGGGTATTATGGCTGTCCGGTATTGGATGCAACAGTCGGGTACTTTTAGGGAACTGGAAATTGAATTTTTGTTCTCCATGTTACAAATGGTATTAGAACATAATTCTTTTACGTTCAACCATCAATGGTATCGGCAGATAAAGGGAACAGCTATGGGGGCTACATTTGTCCCCATTTATGCAGATCTCTTTATGGGCTACTTTGAAGTTCAGTATATTTATAACCAAAATAATAATTTTTCATTCCAGCTAATAATGTGGCACAGATACTTGGATGATTGTTGGGTGGTATGGCAGGGAGGGACAGCTGACTGGCAAGATTTTGTGATTTATTTAAATAGCAATCAGTATGGTAATAATTTCAGTGGAAAAATATATCTATTTACCACTGATTATTTGGATGTAAATGTTACTAAGGCAATAAATGGGACTATGATTACTAGTATCTATAGAAAGCCTTTTTCTAAGAATTCAATATTGCATGCCAGCAGCTGTCATCCCTGTCATACCACAAAGGCGGTGCCTCTACAGACCCTGGTAATTACCGCCCCATAAGCTTAACAAGTCTAGTCTGCAAAGCTATGGAGAGGAACATAATGGAGCTCATAAACAAAGATATAGGGGACTTGCAGACATTGGACCCGACCCAGTTTGGCTTCGTCAAGGGAAGATCATGCCTTTTGAACTTGGTCGACTTCTTCGAAACAGTCACCAAGGCCATTGATGAGGGAAAGGCAGTCCATACAGCCTACCTTGACCTTGCAAAGGCTTTCGACACAATACCCCACTCGGGTATTGTAGAAAAACTTACCAGCTTAAATGTAAACCCATATGCCACAAGATGGGTTGCAAACTGGCTTAAGGACAGAACCCACAGGGTTAGAGTTGCTGGCGCTATGTCAGACTCCAAGACGGTCACAAGCGGTGTCCCACAGGGCTCGGTCCTTGGCCCCCTATTGCTCGGCATCTACTTCTCAGAAGTACAGGCCAACATGGGAGGACTTTGGCTGACAAAGTTTGCAGACGACTGCAAACTGGGTGCCATAGTGGAAAGTGCATCGGACACGGATATCCTTCAGAAGGGACTCACGGAAACAGATAGCTGGTGCCAGAGCCATGGCCTGAAGTTAAACGCCAAAAAATGTATAGTCATACCCTTCGGAAAAACAAGGTAACCCCAAGCTACCATATAGGTGGCAATCCACTAAGCACAGAAGAGGTTATCAGGGACCTGGGGACCCAGGTTGACAGTGGCTTTTCTTTTGACACTCACGTTGCTAAAGTGGTTAGAAAGACCTTCTACATTGCCCACCTGATCATGAAGGGATTTACATCCAGATCTAGTGAGGTCATTGTTCCCCTGTACTCTTCACTTATCAGACCAATGATCGAGTACAATGCCCCATTCGGGATGTATCTCACCCGACATTTGCAGCAATTGGAGAGACCCCAAAAGTTCCTCACCAAAAGGATAAAGGGACTCCAAACTCTGTCATATGCTGCCAGATTGAAGAAACTCCAGCTCTATTCAGTCGCATACCATCTGCTCAGATGTGACATGTGTCTGACATACAAGGCCATGTCCAACCCAGAATTAATGGACATGCTCCACCTCAAAAAATCCAAATCCACCAAAACCACTAGAGCAAGCGACTTAAACCTTAGCACGGACATAAATAGGACATGCTGGAGGGATAGATTTATCACTCAGAGACTCCCTATGCTGTGGAATAAAATCCTGGTCCATGTGAGGCAGAGCACCTCGCTGGCTCTGTTCAAGAGAAATCTTGACCTGTGGATGGGAGATCGTAGGTTTACCCCGGGAATCATCTCTGTGTCACTGCTGGACAGAGGCACAACAAACTAATGGGCACAGTATTTTTTCATATAAGGGGTGGCGTAAGCCACAAAAATTTGGGCTAGGCTTATAAATGCCTTAGGGCAGATAGCCTAGTATAAACCTATGAACCTATGAACCTATGAACAATATACCCAAAGCCCAGTTCCAGAGAGTAAGGAGAATATGTTCTGGTGATGAAGAGTATGAGAAGCAGGCCTTAGATTTGAAATCACGGCTCTTAAACAGAGGATATCGTAAATCTGTGGTTGGAGAGGCATATTCACAGTCAAAGACTTATAGTAGGACCAGTTTGCTACAGGATTCCCAAAAGTCATTGAGATCTAACAAGGGAAAACTGAGATTTATTACAACTTTTGGTAGCAATACTTTTAAGATTAGGTTCATAGGTAGGTACTAGGCTATCTGCTCAAAGGCATTTATAAGCCTAGCCAGAATGTGTTGGCTTTCGCCACCCCCTTAGATTAGTTCCCTGTGCCTCTGTACAGCAGAGTCACTGAAGTGATCCCCGGAGTAAACTTTCTGTTTCCCATCCACTCGTCAAGGCTTCTCTTGAAGAGTGCTAGCAAGGACCTCTGCCTAATGTAGATTGGAATCTTGTTCCAAAGCATGGGAAGTCTCTGGGACAGGAATCTATCCCACCAGCACATCCTATTTATTGTTGTGGTGAGGTTTAGATCCCTAGAGCATGTGTGTCTCGAGGGGATAAGGTTTTCTTTAGGTGGAGCATGTCCATCAATTCTGGGATGGACATGGCCTTATATGTCAGGCAAAGATCATCTCTGAGCAGGCGGTATGTAACCGAGTACAGCTGGAGTTTCTTCAGTTGAGCTGCATAGGGCATCTGTTTGAGGCCAGTGACCTTCTTGGTGAGGTACTTCTGTGGTCTTTCCAGCTGTTGCAGGTGTCTTGTAAGGTACATCCCAAATGGGGCTTTGTACTCTATGATGGGTCTGATGAGTAGAGGGGCACAATGTCCTCTTTTGATCTGGATGCAAACTCTTTTGTGATTAAATGGGCCACACAGAAGGATTTTCTAACCACTTTGGCAATGTGATTATCAAAGGAGAGATTACTATCTACTTGGGTCCCCAGATCCCTTATTACGTTTTCCGTATTTAGGGCATTACCACCTATGTGGCAGTTTGTGGGTACTTTCTTATTTCCAAAGGGAATAACTATGCACTTTTTGGCATTTAGCTTGAGACCATGATTTTGACACCAGGTATCCATCTCAGTGTATCCCTTTTGGAGGATGTCTGTGTCAGCCAGTGAGTCAATTATAGCCCCTAGTTTGCAGTCGTCTGCGAACTTGGTCAGCCATAGTCCTCCTGTGCTTGTCTGTACCTCTGAGAAGTATATGCCGAATAGGAGGGGTCCTAGGACTGAGTCTGGGGAACGCCATTTGTAACCGGTTTAGAGTCAGACCTAGCTCTCGCAACTCACACCATGTGGGTTCTGTCAGTGAGCCAATTGGCAACCCATCTTGTGGCATAAGGGTTTATGTTCAGGCTTATGAGTTTGTCTATAATACCAGAATGGGGAATGGTGTCGAAGATCTTAGCGAGGTCTAGGTAGGCTGTGTGTACCACCTTTCCCTTGTCTATAGACTTGATAACTGTCTCAAAGAAGTCCACCAGGTTTAGGAGGTATGATCTGCCCTTAACAAAGCCGAACTGGGTAGGATCCAGTGTTTGGAGGTTCCCAATGTCTCTCTTAATGAGTTCCCTGATGATGCGCTCCATAGCCTTGCAGACCAAGCTAGTCAGGCTTATAGGGCGATAGTTCCCAGGGTCTGTTGTGGCTCCACATTTGTGGAGCAGAATAACTGTTGCTGTGCACCACTCTATGGGCCTGTGGAGAGGCTGAGTTTGAACAGTGTGTTTAGGTGAAGGGTTAGTTCATCTTTGAGCTCATGTAGGACGCAGCCTGGGACATCGTCTGGTCCCATTGATGTTGTGTTTTTGGCTTTGGAGAGGGCTATTTTACCCTGAGTGTCTGTGATTTCAGGGGCTTTACATTCTTCTGGTATGGTTATGGGATGGGCCCTTTTGGGGGTGAGAGCGGGGTGAAGTTTGCACTGAACCTGTCTGCCAGAATGTTGGCAATATGGGTTGGTTCAGTGTATTTTGTGCCATTCTGCACTAACTCTGAGCAGATCTGAGCATTGCCACTTAGATTCTTGGCATAGCTAAAGAATGCCTTGTGGTTATCTTTGGAGTCCTTGGCAAGTTTTCTTTCAAAGCTCGCCTTAGACGATTTTATGAGGGATCATAGTTTCTTGCTGATACTGATTAGGGATGTCTTCCCTTCTTGGGATTTTACTCTTTTCTGTACTAGTTTCCTCCTTCTATTGTATAGCTTGTTTATGGCAGGGGTCCAAAAGACTGGTTTCCTTTTCTTGGAGGAGTGAGTCTTGGTTTGCTTGGGATAGCACGATCTATGCATTCTTGTAGGTGCCCGTGGAATGCATTAGTAAAGGATTTTGCAGCTTGGACAGCATTATCCTTTAGCATGGGGGCTTTGAAACGTTCCACCTCCATCTTAAGTAACGTGAAGATTGCTTTTGAAAAGTTTTTCACAGTGGTTTCCTTGCCTGGGGGTGGGGGTGGAATGTGGATACCCAAAGTGACTTGTTTATGGTCATATCTAACCAGCGAGGGGTTGACTTCCGGTGTGGAACACCGGTCGCCCATGTTGGTGATGAACAGGTCTAATATGTTGTCACCTCTGGTGGGAGTGTTGACCAGTTATTCCAGGGCATTTGAGTTTATAAATTCTAGGAAATGTTGAGCAAATGAGTTAGTACTTGAGTAGTTCTCCCAGTTAATGTTTGGGTAGTTGAAATCACCCAATATTAGGGTGTTTGGTAGGACCTTTATGTTACCCAGTGTTTCCAGAAATTCAGAATGGGGGTCCCTGGACATGGTGGGTGATCTGTAGCAAGCTACAATTTGAATTGCAGTTTTGCCCATTGTTAGTTGCATGTGGATAATCTCTGAAGCATCGTGCTGTGCTACTAACCTGGAGGTGCTGGTATCGTTGATGAATATGGATACTCCCCCACATTTTGTATTTCGGTCCGGGTTCTGTGGCTGAAATGTATGGCATGAGTTGTAGCCTGGTAGTGCTGGGGTGCTCTCTGGAGCCTTAAGCCAGGTTTCTGTTACTGTACATATATCAAGTTTCTCCATACTGAGGAGTGCCTCGAGTGTGTGCATTTTGAGGTTTAGACTTCTGGCATTGAGTAGTATTACCCTCAGATTTTTGTTACTAGTGCTATATACAGCGGTGGGTTTGTCTTTTGAGACTTGCCTAAAAAAGGCACTATAGGGGTGGCAAGAGCCTTGGCCAGTATTTGAAAACCTAAGGGTAACAGGTGCAGGCCATCTCTAGCGAAGCAGCGTGGCTTGTCGAGCATGTCATCCCAGGCAGACAGGCACTGGATCCCCTTTGAATGACACCAGAAACTTTGCCAATTGTTGAAATTGATCATTTTTTTCTTTATACTGTGGTATCATTCTTGCTGAGGGCAGGATGCTACTCAGTGTCAGGGTCATACCAACTTGGGCTACATGATCAGAGAGCTCTTCCATGTCTTTTTTCATGTAGTCCAGGGAGGTACGGCTCAGGCCATTCATACCAAAATGGACAATGACAGAGTCATATTTGTACTTGTTCTGGAGTGACCTGAGTGCTTGTGTTATGTGATGGATCCTGGCACCCAACAGGCAGCTAACAGTAACCTTCTCCTTGTTCAGCCTAGTGAGTAGGACGTCAGTGTGCCTGACTATAGAGTCACCTATTACTAGTATGTTGGGTATGTTATTTTGCCTTGAGGGCTGTGATTGCATGGCACACTGGTTTTGTGAAGTATGTGTTTCATGGTTTGTGTTGGGGGGGTGGAGGTTGCTTGGATGTCTGCTTTGGAGGGCTCTGTTGCTTTTTCAGATTTTTATTTAGAGGCATTGTTTTCATGTATTTATGTGTGTTTTTTCCAGTGCTGATTTAATAGGTCTATGTGAGACTGGTGGTGTGATGCCAATATTTCCCTTCTCCTCTTGACTGTCTGATCCAGTTTTGGGTTGAGAGAGCTTAGCCTCCAATTTAGCTGTATAACTGCATCTCTTGCATGTATTAGTGTTTGGTGGTAGGAGGAGAAGGTTGTCTGTGTACATGAGGCAGTTGTAACATTGCCTCAAAATGCCCAGATTCACCATAATGGATTGGAGAGTACATCTGAAACTGCCCTTTGGACATGCCTGGATAGGTACAGTGAACTGTTTTACTGAATGGCTGGTAAGGT